>NW_024515876.1:646762-739924 GCF_017590135.1 Pyrgilauda ruficollis | reverse complement strand
CCTAGTCAAGCCTCTTATTTATAACAAGTTATAGAGAGAGGTCTCCCCTCAACCTCCTCTTCTCGAGATTAAACACCCCCATCTCCCTCAGCTGTTCCTCATAGGACTTTTTCAGCCCCTTTCCCAAGCTCCACTGCCCTTCTCTGGACACACTTCAGCACCTTAATGTCTTTCTTGGAGTGAGGGACCCAAAACTGAACACAGTACTCTAGGTGCAGTCCCACCAGTACAGGGGCACGATCACTGCCCTCATCTTGCTGGCCACAATATTGCTGATACAAGTCAAGATGCCCTTGGCTTTCTTGGCCACCTGGGTACATGCTAGCTCATATTCGGCTGCTGTCGACCAAAAGATTCAGGATGTGATCAGGGAAAAGGGGCCTGGTGAGGGCTGGGAGCAGGCCATTTTGTCCTCACCATAGTTGCGGGGACTGTGCAGTATTGTGCCCCTGAGGGGTCACCGTGGTTCCCATCCCTACCCGGACACTGAGGGAAGAGGTTTTGCCCTCCCTTATCCAAGGAACATTTAAACCTCGATTTAGTTACGGCTTTATTGGCCGCTTGAGGTCAGGAGGTCCGGATGAACGGAGCGGGGGCTGGCGTCACTGTGCCGGGCCCGCCGCGGTTCCTGAGGTAATTTCTGTCGGGAAACAGCGCATTGCTTTTTTCAGCGCCCACCTGCAGCCCGGCACGGAATGTTACAGCAGCGGCGCGCGCGCGTTCATCCTCAGTGCGGCTGCGCGCCTGCGGGCAACTCAAACTTCCGCTCCGATTGTCCTTTCTTGATCAACCACCCTTAATGGGCGCGTGGAACGAGGAGTGATCAATAAGCGCCGCCCCGCCCTCGCCGCGCGGAGCACACGGCCCCACCCAGCCGGATCCATCTCTCTTCGCCGCGCTTTATTTTTTTTTTTCTCTTTCCTTATTTTTTTTTCTGGTCGCGTGCACTCGATTGGCGGCTAAATGCGCCAATCGGCGGCTGGAGTCGGGCTTTGGCAACCGTTGCCCAATCCTCGCCCATTGTTTCTCAAGTGACGAATGGCCGAACCAATTCGGCGCCTCCCCGCCCACTGCTGGGGGCGGGTCTGAGCGGGAGCCAATGGGTGTGGGGAGGGCGGGCGCCCAGGGGAGAGCAACGCTGAGGGAGCAGGGCGGCAGGGCTGCTTGCTGAGGAGGTTGGTTTTGACGAGCGGTTTGGCCGCGCTGTAGGAAGGAGTGCCCCGTCGGCGGTGTATGGGCTGACTAGGTCCGGCGGGAGATGGGGCCTCCTCCCCTCGCCGTCTTCCCCGCGCACCTCTTCACTCTGTTGTGGTGGGGCGCTGCTGGCGCTGAGGACGGCAAACAGGCGTGGTGGGGCCCAGTGGCGGCGGCTCGGGAGGCTGCCTCTCCTGGCGGAAGGAAACTGCCGCGGGGGAAGGGGGGGGGAGGGGGGCGGCTCCTGCTGGCTGTTCCTAGGGTCTGCTCCCAGGAAGTAGGGCCGGGGGTGTCGCTGTCACCTCCTCTGCCTTTCTCACGCTGGAATAGCCCTCGACGCGGGGTGTTGCAAGGTGGGAAGGGTTGGCCTGCACTCTCGCTGTGTGTATGAGGGGTGAGGGGAAGGGGGAAAAGGAATATATGCTTTTCTTTTCTCTCCTCCCTCTCTTGCCTGGATTTTTTTTCTTACAGAGGTTAGGTGTGCAAGACTTCGTGCCGGGGTGGTGGAGAAAACTAGAAGCAAGTTGGAAAGAAGTGTTTAGGATTGCAAGGTTTCACTTCAGCCAGTGCTCTTTTATGTATTCCAGAGCCGTGGATGTGAAATATACACAGTCTACATGAGACACGTACATGCGAATTTATTAGTGGTTTTCTTGTTTTAATGCTGTGGCTATTAATGCATTGTAAGATGTAAACAAACATCATCTGTTAAGTATGTCATCTACCTAGATAAGCACATGGGAAAAGTTGTGTTGTGATAAATGCAAGTAGTTGGTGTTACTGCAGAGTTCCTTTTTGTAATTTTGTGGAGTTCCTATTTGTAATTTTTTTTGTAGGGGCTGGAGGGGAGGAGAAAAAGTGTGACACTAGTCTTTTAGTCTTCATTCTGGGGAAATAAAAGAAGGCTAAAAAGTGGGTGAGTGAAGAGCTCTTGTGATAGTCTTGGAGAGCTGTTGAATTGAACAGCTGGAATTCACACTGCAGCCTAGTCCCATGTATTTTTGTCTGTCACAGTTTTTGACTAAAAAAACCCCAATGGGGGTGTTGTGCTCTTTTCAAATTTTTTACAAACAAGTGGATAGCATTAAGAAAAAGTTTTCCTTACTGAGTTTACCATCAAACTGTTTCTGAAAATAGCACTAGTGAATGCTGCAACCTGTGTAGGGCTCATGTTATCACAGTTCATGGTTATAAATGAGTCAGATTCTATATGTAACAAAAAGTTTTATAATAACAGCTTATTAGGAGACTGCACATAACAGGTTTGTCTTTTCTTAAGTGTTCCTCTTAGCCTGGAGTGCTGTACTTTCAGATTGATTTGTGACATTATTTCTGTGGAGACTGGACTCTCTAGTGAGCGACTGATTAGTCTTTGCTCTGTTCTCCAAACTGGAAAAAACCCAAACCAACAAAACCCCCTCTTGTTAAAGTGAAATACTTCCCTTAGTCTATACAGCAACATTGTTCTTCTTTCCTATGCTTCACTGCAGTGTTGGAGCTTGCATTGTGTGAGTAGATTGACTGTGTGTTTGTTCTGAGGTATAGCTTTAAAATTTTAATGTTTACAAACTAGTGAATTAGAGGAGAATGAGAATGTAAGTAAACAGGAGGTTTGTGAAGTTCCTTCCCATTTGCTTAGCACTATCATGATGAAATATAGCATTAGTTACAAATGCCTTTAAAAAGAGAAAGGGGAGGGTCTCATTTAAAGTGGCTTAAATTTAACTTAAAGACAAGTCTAAGCACATATTTAAGACCATATTGTGATTTTTAAAGAGTAACCTGGTAGTTGATGTTCTTCAGTTGTGTGGGTCAGACTCAGACTACACTGACAGTCACCAAAAGGAATGAGTGTTTGAAGATCCAGTTTTCTTTATGGACGAAGCTGGGTTTGTGTAATATAATCTTGGAGAAGAATTTGTCAACTTTCCTGAGGTTCTGCTTGATGATTAAAAAGAGCACCACAATTGGAAAAATTAGGTTAAAATCATTGGTCTCTTAATTGATCTCTTCTTTTATTCTACCCAGAACAAAATCAAATAATTACAGTGAATCTCCAAATGAAAGCCCCTTCTGGGTCCTCTGTTTTCCTGTTCTACTTGATCTTTCACAAGTGTTGAGCACCAGTTGATATAATTCAGTTTATTTGAGCTCCAAAAAATTCTCTGCTACTAAACAGAACTTAATCTGTAATCCTTTTCCCACAAAAGTACTGTGAGAACAGGCCTGGATAGCGACTGATCTCTGCCTGAGACTGAAATAAATTCCTAAGTTTTGTTTGTATAAAGAACAGCGCACAAAAGTTTTAATTATTATCAAAAGTGTTTTTGAGCTTTCAAATGTATTCAATGCTGCCTTAATGATTGTGTATATAAATGCCCTGTAATTGAAAGCATCCATTTATGGGCCTGACTTGCTTAGTGAGCTGTAAATTCTGCTTTTCAGATTGGATTTAATGACTTTTATCATAAAGCCATAAACTGGTTGTGAACTGTGCCGAGAGGCAAACAATACCTAAGCTTACTTTGCCAAAATATTTGTAATTGTTGATTTGTTAAACTGAATTGCTGCAGGTCATGCGATGGGATTAGGTTTTTGTAATAGAATGGAGAGTACAGGCAGCCCTGTGCTCAATACTCTCTGGGCTAGAAGAAATGGGCTGCTGCAGAAAACCTTCCTAAACATTCCTCTGCACTTCCAGTCACAGAGACTCCATTGCAAACAGTAAGCCTTCATTCCAGATTACTTTTTTACTCTGATTATGTGTTTGACAGCCACAGTGTGAAGGAAGACCAAGCAGAGACTACAAGAGGGGAGTTCCTGAGTCTCCCATCAGTTTAGTCTGGGGCTCGAGCTTGGTTTAAAACCCTGGAGCAACAGGAGATTAACATCAGATACATAACATAATGGAACACTGTTTATCTAGGGGGTGGGGGGCTGGCTTGTCTGAGGAACGCTCAATAGGCCTCTATTGAAAGTGAACTCGCATTAACTAATTGTTAAATGCAATTGTTTGGGCTTTAACAAAGTGGAGGAGCTGCTAAGCTATAAACTGAAACAGGTACCTAGGTAACTGATAGCAGCTCTGTGAATATTGCTGTCAAATTTAGCCCAGGAATATTTATTTTCTAAAATAATTAAGCTGACACTTGCCTGTTGTGCATGGAAAATTTTAGTTAAAATTAATGAGGTGAGAAGGGCTTAAACTGCTGTATTTTGGAGTGCTTAGGCACTGTTTTTCTGGGGCTATTAATGTCCTTTGAGCTTTAAGAAGTAGTACTCTGATGTTGTTCATAATACTGAGTAAGTGGAAGAATTTTGTGTCTTTGTAGAGAGAGGTGGATTGGCCAGCTACAGTTGTGGTAGTTTTCCTCTTCTGCAGTTTTAGGAGAGTTGCTGAAATACATTGGGCCCTCCCGTAGTTTAATCAAAGGTCAATAAAATTAGCAACTCTTCCTTCTCATGTCTCCTGTTGCAGGCAATTTTAGTATGCCATGAATGGTTGTGTTAGATGGAGTGCTAATCTTTTAATAGCAATACACCTTTTCATTACTGCATTTGCTACAATTTGAAGTAGCCCTTAGTAATTGAAGAAAAATCCAGCTTCCCAAGCTTTTTTAAGAATGTAATGCTTATTTAGTTCTGTCTATGAGAAATTTGAGTTTTCTCATTTGATTCATACACAAACTTCATGGAGTGAGTGAGATATACAGTCATGATAGGTGAGTAACTATGTTTTCAATGAGTATGGTTATGTAGAGTTTCAAGATGCATTGCAATACTAGAGCGTGGTAAACTTAAAAATATGTGTAAATTGAGTCTCTGCATAGGCATGTTTCAATTTCTCACTCTAAAGCTGGCCCAGGGGAGGAAATCTCTTTGCTCCTCCTTCCCTCCATGGTCACAAGCATCATGCCTTGAACTTCATCAGCCTGTGTCAAAAAAGAACTGGGTGGGACCTTGGTCTTGCTGGCCAGAGCTCCCTGGGATGGGAGCTCTCCAGAGCCACCTCCTGTACAGGGCTGATTAGTTGAAAACC
This sequence comes from Pyrgilauda ruficollis, assembly GCF_017590135.1. Taxonomy (NCBI): domain Eukaryota; kingdom Metazoa; phylum Chordata; class Aves; order Passeriformes; family Passeridae; genus Pyrgilauda; species Pyrgilauda ruficollis. Next base: position 734,691 of record NW_024515876.1, on the reverse strand, counting down.
TAAACTGGGGTCCGAGGGCATTACTCAGTGGGGCTGAACTCCCCTTCCAAAGGAAAAACCAAAACAAACCCTGACACCCAAACCTCAGTAAGGAAATACTGCCCTACTCTGACCTGAGTTTGAGGAGGTAAGAATGAGCACCATATCACTTTTTCTGGTGATGGTTCTTCAGGAAGATATCACAAAAGCAGGTGTCTGTTTGTAGGAAATGAAAGAGTTAGTCCTTCTGTAATCTTGAAAGGCAGTTTTTGGAGGAGTGGTGGGTGCAATAGACGTCCCTTGTCCTTTCTACTGAGTGATTTAAGCTAGAGCATATTCTATCTCAAATGTAAAAGTCTGACTTTGGTTTTAGTTTGAAGTTGATACTGAATTCAGGTGCACATTGTGCGCCTGGTGAAATTGATAAAGAATCTTCTCTAGATTCCAGGATTAATGAAAAAAACATTGCCTTTAAAAAAATCCCAAAAATGGGACTAAAATAGGGAGGAAATGAGCTTGTAGACTTTCTCTCAAATACCAAAAATTATTTTCCTCGATCTTCTTTCCTCAGGAGCTTAACTTCTGTCCTCTTTATTTCAGAAGAACTCTTGCAAATGAAATTCTTCTAAGCCAGAATACTTCTAGTAAAACCAGGAGAGATCAGATTTCTTTATTTCAAGTTTAAGATGAATAAGCAGACTGATATGAAATATGTTGCATAAGGTTTTAGAATAAATTAGCCAGAAATCACTTGATATTTTTGGTAGCACCAGTGTGTTTATAGTATGTTCCAGACACTCAGGAAAGGAAAATTTCCCTTGAAGGTTTTAGTCTGCTAGTATGCTGCCCTTAAGGTTTTCTTCATCTTTTATGCTTAAGTTATTGCTGGGATCATGGGCTTAATATTTAATACTTGTTCCAGAGAACCACAGTAGAATGGAATAATAGTAGACATGACTCAAACTTTGACTTTAGGAGTTGCCAACTATGACACTGTTTGACCAACTATAGAAACATGTGTGCATCAGGGAGCAGAGATATGCTGCGGGGGCAGAGATGAAACAAATACCACCAAAGTTAGGCAATTTGTAGCTCTTCCAGTCTTAATCTGTTGGGAGTAGCAGCACATGCTCTCTGTGTTCCAGCAATCTAAAGAAACTTTTGTACCTTTCTGGATAACAGTGAGTACTCCCTTGAGTATCCATAGCTCCAATTTGAAGGCACAGTCCAGAGATGGACTTGGGATGGAAAGGGCTGAAATGGAAGTTTTCTGCTGTGGAACACACTGCTGACTTGGTACTACTAGTTCAACTACAGTTGAGCTTGGAAAGGGATCTTGAAAATCTCCCTACAGTTACTCACAGAGTCCCTGAATCTTGGTGTCTTGTAGTGGGTATTGGAAGTAGTACACAGGAAGGAAAAACAGATCAAATTTAGGCCATGCCATATTGGGCCTCAGCAGAAGAGAGCAAAGGGGTGATGGTGAAGCACATCTGAGCTCCTTTTAAAAGCAAAGGCTGTGAGTACTCAGTTTTTTGAGGAGGTTGGCTATAAAAGACAATCACAAAAAACCACTTCAAGTGAGAGGAGATGTTACATATTCAGCATGTAGTTGATCTGAGGCCATTTTAACAATGGGGAAATGTTTCTTGCAGCATTGGTAAAGATTGTGTTCTGTGTGCATTTGGGGGAAAGAACATGTTTTATTTTTTTTTTAGTGGATGAAGAATGTGTACCAGGCAAAAATCTAAAGGAATGTTTTTAGCAAAAGGCAAGTGTCAGCAGCGGCAGTGTATGGAGTTATTGTTCTTTTAAGAGATCAAAGCTTCTTCTATTACTGTATCCATTTGAAGGTAAAAGTTATAATTGATGAATAGAACTGGGATTTGCTGGTCAAAAATGAGCTTTAACAGTGACTCCTATACCCATTGGTGTAAACAAGGTGTTTCTGATACCATCTGGGTGGGTACAATTAGAACCCAATGCAGGTCTAGGGATCCTTATGTTTATTTGAGCTCCTGATAGAAGTTCTGCGGCAGACATGTGCACCCTGCCTTCTATCTCCAGTTCCTCATTAGGTGTAAATTTCTGACTTTGAACTTTATATTATAATGTTGGAAGCTTTAGGATAATATGACCAAAGGGGTAAGTGCAAAGATAACATTAGGCTGATACAATTTTTTTCTGTGGTCCTTAGATTAGTCTTTACACAGTGTCTTCAAGTACTTGTAATTAATGTAATGGAAGAAGTAAAGCTTCCAGGCTTGGCCTTTGTCCAGGGGAACATCTCAAACTGTGTGAGGTGTGTTCAGATAGTTTCTTTGTGATGAGAGGCTGAGAGCCCTCTTATTTGAGGGAGGGATGTGATTCAAGTGTACGGAGTTTTGAAGCTTGCAGACTAGGTGAATGAAAGTCAGTTCTTCAGCAAAGTTTTCAGTGATAGAACAAGAGTGACTTTCTGAAACTGGGAAGGGAATAAATTAAATTACTAGAAGTAATTCTTTTAACAGTGGACAGTTAAATACTAGTGCAGTCTGCCACAAGAGGTTGTGAAGGCATGTTCAAAAGGTGGTTAGATGGTTTTGTGGACAGCAAGTCCATAAATTGCTTCTGATGGGAGTAAGTAGCAATGTAGCCTTTAATTTTGTAACAGTTTAAATTGCTGAAGGATTATGAGGAGAGTGGACTGCAGAATACAGCCGGGTTCACATGCTTTCCTTGAGTGGCATGTCCTTCTGCCACCTTAGGAGCATTGGAGCACTAGGCTGGATGCACCCATGGCTTCTTTTTCATTGCAAAATCTCCATTTATCCATATTGTGCATAATTCAGCCCACTCATGCCTTGCAGTTTGCACTATCTTCTCTAGGCTTGGAGCAGAGTGGCTTTTTTTCCATAAATTAAGCTGGGTGAAATACTCTCATGTAAGTACTCATCACAATCGGCTGAAGTATTAAGCTGAATGAAGTCCTGTCCTACTTGTGTCACATTCTCTCTGCTCACCCTTTGAAAGATACAGGGTTCCTACTGGAATAACTTACTGAAATTCTTATTGATAACTCCTGGCAAATCACTGACATGGCAAAACAATAGCTAGAAGGAAGAAGTTAGTTTAAGCCTCCCAGGCTCCTAGTCTGCAGCTGTGATGTATGTTGTGTTTTTGTTGAATACCTGCTAAGCTGCAAAAATTATTGTTAGAAAGGGCTCTTTAAATGTGTCGCTTGGTGTTTTGGGGTTTTTTACAGCTTATTTTCATGGAGGTGTCATATCAGTTTGTGCTTTCTGACATCTTCTACAGAAGCTGGATGAGCACACATCTGTAAGGCAACTGTATAAAATTAAGTGTGGTATCTGGAAATTTCTGATTAGCTAGGTCTGAGCCTACAGTCATTTGGAAATGTGAAAAGAGATTTTTTTAAAAAAATATTTTCCTCTGACTATGTCAAAATAATACGAGAGTTCAAATGAAATGTATGGAATTTCTAAATTCTTTCGTGCTCCAAGACTTAAGTTACTCAATGTGCATTTGAAGCAGAAAGCCAAATCTTTATTAAAGAAAAAACAAACCACCAGAGATTACAGAAAATTGTATTTCATTATTAGGGGAGAGCATACTGCAAAATTGAGCACCTCATCACAGGGAGTATTAAAAAGCTGAAAAACTGGATAAAAGCATTGAGAATGTTTGGAGGGCCTGGAAGAATAGGCTCCGAAAGAGGCTATTTACTGCCTTGGTGGTAAATGAGACCTTTCTGAAGTCTGTGTTTTATAAGGCTGACAGTCAAAGGAGTATTCTGTAGCACTGAAAGGTGTAAAATTTGAAGCTAAAGAACAGAAAATATTCAGATAAGGGTAAGAATTGGTGTGTGGATCAGCAGTGACAGTGGTACTTGATTGCCTACATCTGTCAGGGAATTTAATATTCAGATATTATACCACAAATTGCTGTTCTTTGAAACAAAGTCTTAAAAGCCAAGGAGGTTGTCTCCTTTAGTTCAGTCTTTCTGAATTTCTTGTGTGTGCCTCTGAAGCACACAATACTGGCCTTTCTCAAAGGCTGAAAGATTTTTATAAAGCTCCCAGTGACTACTGCTGCCTGCTTTAGAAATGGAGTGTGATTCTTCAACCAGTGGAGGCCGTGCAAGCCTGCCTGTTTAATCTTTGGAGCTGCTTGGTTTACTCATTAGGGGTCTAATGTATCTCACTGCCAGGCCCTCAAATGGTTCAGAACATATCAGGATGCTTAATTTGGCTTTGTCACCAAAATAAATGATTTAAATTAAGCACATTTCCAGCTATGCAGTCAACACTAGTGCTGCAGTTGAAGTCTAGGGCTGGAATTATCTTTCCACACTCCTGTAATTCATCTGACATCACTTTGTAGTACATCAGTACCATGTGTGAGCAGCTTTTTAGCTTGAAAGAGAACTATCTTGGCATAAACCGCAGAAAATTGATGGGTTTTTGCTTTTACCTAGCTGAATTTCTGTGGAACAGCATTAGCAGTGGTGCTGAGGTGGTGATGCCTCGGGAAGGAAAGGAAGGAGAACTGAGCTTCCTGTGGCAAAAAGCTGTTGTGTTGGCTTGACTCTTTATGATACTGTACCTTGAGTGTCCGAGTCAGTGTTTCATTAAAAAATGTTCTCTATTCAGTTTAATTTTTCTTGTTTGCTGTAGCCAGGCCTCCAATGCAATGCTCAGCAAAAGTGCATTTGGAGTTATTTGGGACAATTCAGTAATAATTTAATGTTGCTGGAAGAGAGAAATTTCTTTATAGTCCTGTGTGAAAATGAATGTTTTATCTTTTTACTACAGACAAAAAATGTGTAACAGTTTAAAACTGAGAGAGGGTTGATCTGGATTGGGTATAAGGAAGAAATTTTTGCCTCTGAAGGTGGTTAGGTCCTGGCACAGGATGCCCAGAGAAGTTGTGGCAGCCCCATCCCTAGAAGTGTTGCAGGCCAGGATGGATGGAGCTCTGAGTTGCCTGGGATAGTGGAAGATGTCCCTGCCCATGGCAGAAGGTGCAACAAGATGATTTTTAACAGTCCCTTCCCAAACCACTCCGTGATTCTGTGATTTAGGATGAAGTATTTTCAATGGCTTGCATAAAATTATCAGTGTTGATCTTGGTCCCTGTTAATTAGAACCTCTGTCTCCATGGCCCCAGAAAACTACATTGCTTGCTTCAGTCATATTTTTGGGTGCTCTGAGAAGCTGGTTTATGGAGGTGTAATTTATTTGAAACTGAAATGTCATGCCTACTGAATGTTCTGTTTTGTGGAAGTTGCAAAGTTATGACTTAAATTACCTGTAGAATATAATCTAGTGTTTGTTGACTTGGCCCTCATGAAACTGCAAAAATGTGACAAGGCATAAATTAGCCATGAATGCTGTAGCCTGAAGTACCTCGGATCATGCTGTTGTGCAGGTGGGAGACTTCAGTAAGATGAAGTTGGTAGATTTTGGATGGATGTGGAGAGTGTGCCTGTACAGCTTGGAGAGGCACGTAAGCTCCCTTCAAAGCTCAAATCAAGTAGCCTAAAGGTAGTGTTAGCTTTTAGCTAAAACAAGGTATTTTCAGCTGACTGAACTAATTTACATGGCTTGGGAATATGGGAACTTTCTGGAGTTCAAATACCCAGTTGTTGCCTGGAAATAGGATAATTTTTTACTTCAAAGCTATGCTTCTATCCATAGGACCATTAATGTCTCCACCGGTTGTGAAGAGACTTCTGGGGTGGAAAAAATCTGCTGGTGGCACTGCAGGGGCTGGTGGTGGTGAGCAGAATGGTCAGGAGGAGAAGTGGTGTGAGAAAGCAGTGAAAAGCTTGGTCAAGAAGCTAAAGAAAACAGGACAGCTGGATGAGCTTGAGAAGGCAATTACCACTCAGAATTGCAATACAAAATGTGTGACAATACCAAGGTAAGCGCTGCTGTATTTGAAATTGTTACAGCCACTTAGGAAATGACTAAATGGATGCTTAGACCTTCTGTGAACAAACAACTAAAAAACAGTTGCATGCTTTTGATTCTTTAAAATTATTTAAAATATGTATTGGATTAATATGGTGCTTGCTTATAATGGAATCACATGCTTTATGAAGTCACAAGTTTGTTTTTCGTTACATTTCAATTTTCATTGATATATAGGGTCCTGTTATGTATTCTCATGATATTTAACACTGCTCTTAGTTTGTAGCCTTATGCTTTTATTTAATAACCCTGTCTATACTTGGGGAGGGGGGCATGCTTGAGCCAGCACTTGTACTTGAAAAGATACCAAAAGACTAGTTTTTCCTTGGTCAACACTTCAGTAATTTAATTATTTTCAGTTGTATCTGCTAGTTTAAATTGTACAAGCTGCCTCCATTCTCCCTTTTGAAGGAAAATTTTATCTATGGAGGCAGGTTGTCTGAAGACCAGTTTATTTTCTGTAATTATTAACATTGTTTAATGAAAACACTTTTTGCTTAATAACTTGGGGCATTTCTAGAATTGCTCTTCTGATATGTATAGAGATTTAGATGAAACAACTTGCATTCTACACCTTTGACTTTCCCAGCTTAATTCATAGCAACTGCTGTGCGAGAGCAAGGGTTATGTTTGTAAGTATAATGCAGTCTGCTCTTGATTCATGTTGCACTGAAATCCCACTGGGGTGCCTGGGCAGGCTCACTGTGTGTGACGGAAGTGTCAAATCACTTCACAGGTGTGTTTTTCCCTGAAAAAGTTAGAGGATTTCACTTTTCTGGGCACTTAAGTCACTTGACACTAAAATTATTATAGGGGAGAGGAACTACATCTGGTTTATGAACTTCATTTCTGTATTAGCGCATTCATCCTAGATACTTTTAAATTTTGTATTAATCATAGCACAAACGAGGTTTGACTGGTGTCACTAATGATTCCATATATCAAATGTGTTGTAGCTGTTATCTGATAATTGTTTCAGCATTCTGTTTTCGATTTGACACAGCTGTCTGGGAAAGTCATGAGTATTACCCTCAATAAATGACTATTTTAATTCTTATTTTTCTATTTTCTATTCTTCTTTTGTTTCTAATGCTGCCCTCTGCTTGTATTTTCTTCCCTAGAGTATACCCAAAAGTTTCTGGTTTTCCCTTCTGCTTTCTTCCTCTTGCCAGATGGAAACAATATATTAAAAAATACTAGCACTCTCTTGTCTTAGTGTATTATCAGTAGACTAAGATTGAAACCTGTAAGGTTTTATATTTCTTGAGATGACTTTGTGTGTTTAGCAAGTCTTTACTGAGACTGAGATGATGTGCTTAATTGGAAGTTGTTTCATATGACACAAGTTAAACACACTTGATATAAAAACGTGTACCTAGGCTCTAGAGCTCTTGGATTTTATAGAGCCCTCCTGCAGGGATACTGGAACTAGATATTGCTATTTCAGAAAAATAGATGTCTACAGTGAATTTTGTTGAGAGATACAAACAGGATTCTAATACATCATTATTTTTGAGTAAACTCTAGTCTACTCATAGAGTATGCTTGCATGACATTTTGTGCTAAAGTGGGCATAATAAATAATTCTTTAAAATGGAATACAAATATTCTGTGACCAGCAATTCTTGCTGTTCTCTGTCCTCCACTCAGCTGTAAAAAGAATTGGATCTGGATTTTACTCCTCTGGAGTACCTTAGTAGTAAGCCAGGAAGAATTCTTCAGGTGGTGTTGGCTATTATACAGGGTTTAATTTTAAATTTAAAAATTATTTTGGCACTAAGGGGAAGGGTGATATCAGGACTGCCAGCAGTGCCATACAGAATTTTTTAATTTCATAGCTGGGTTTTGTATTGTTGATATTACTTCACTTTGACAGCAGTAGTCTGAGTTCCCAAGAAATAACAAATGTCAACTCAGTACTGTAATGACTTCTTGGAGATTCTGTTCTTGGATTTAGTAAGTTAATGAAACCACTGCTTGAGACCCACTTTAATGAATGTCTTAAAGATCTGCAGATCAGCAGGGATAAATAATAAAATGCTGAATTTGAAACTTTTTTCCTTACTAGTCAGCAGGAAGTTTGTGGTGCCAAGCTGCTGAGATGCAGTTCTGATGTGACAGCTGGGCTAGCTTTCCAAATGTTGCTCTGCTCGGGGAGGGTTTTTGTGTGTTGGTTTTTTTAGCTAGCTTTAGTTTTACTTACTACCTGCTTTTTAATTTGTGTAGATATCGAGAACTGTCGTGGGATGCTTCTGTTTGTCACTGTTGCATTATTCCCTAAAAAAAAGTTTCAGTTGCCATTTCACAAGTTTCTGGTCCCCTGGGAGATTTCCAGGGTTTTTGATACAGTGTTTAACTCTAGTATATTTTTTCATCACTGAAACCTAAAGCATCCAAACTCCCACAGACTTTTCACGAAACTTAGAAGCAGCTTGAGCAAAAATTGTATTAAATCACCTACTCAGAAATCTGCATTTCTTACTGTGTGTCATTGATAATCATGCTGAATCAGGTTTATTCTGCCCCTGTGCTGTTTGTCAAGGTGACTGCACACTAAGGGAGGCTGATCCTGTGTGTACTACACAAAAGCTGCTCATGTGGTAATTAACACAACTTCTTATGGGACTAATGGAGGTTCTGAGAAAGCAGAAGCAAACAGATGGAGTGGGTGTTGGCATTGCACAGCAGGACTGCTTAGCTTTTCATAAGTGGGTCAGTAATCTAGAGCAGGGGCTAAATAAGTACAGAAGTCCTTTTGACACTAGCCCTCTAAGTAATTTGTAGTTATCTTGCTGAATCCTCCCAGCAAGACAGTGGGATTCTAATCACATAAGCCCTGTGTATTCTGAAAAGAAATGTTGGCACGTGAGTTCACTTTTCTAAAATACTTAATGAATTTGGTAGCATTTAAGAACTTGTCTTCATTCTCTCTCATGTAGTTTTGACATGGGCAGAAGATGTAGTCAGTGGAGAAACAGTGTGAGTATCCTTCTTCTAATGGAGCAGTTTCTTCCTTCCTAGCCTGGATTATTCTTTTAAATCTCAGAATCTTAGATTAGTTTGGGTTGAAGGGAGCCTTAAAGATCATCTAGCTCCAACTCCCCTGCCATGGCCATGTGCAGAGGCATCTTCCACTAGACCTGGTTTCTCAAAACCCAGTCTATAAATGCTTTGTAACTAGTGTGGCTGAAACCCGAGCATTTAACAAACCATGCCGTGTAGTGAATAATCAGCTGCCATATTGATAGTCTTATCTTTGTTATTTAAAAAGTTGTTTCAGTGGTAACAGCACAGAGAATTGGAATCCAAAGTATGAAAACACAACTAGTTTCAGCATCCCAGTATTCTGGTGTGATCAGCTGTCTTAAAAAGAGTACAGGTATTCTTCACGCCTTATTTCTGCGTCTTTTAAATGGGACCAAAAAACAGTTGCTTTTGTAAAGTGCTTTATAATGTACAACTAGTAAAAGAGTTTGGTTGGGTCAGGTTTAGGATAATATTGACCTGGACTGTTGTAGTTCCTTTATTTTCAAAATTGGAAATAAACAAAAAACAAAACAAAACAAAAACCACAAAAAAAAACAAAACAAAAAAAAAAAAAAAAAACCACAAAAAAACCCAACCCAAAACTACCCAAAACCTAAGGGAAGGGAAGCACTTTTGTTGACATTAATAGCAGTAGTCATATTACAGTTATTATATATAGTTGTGTATGTGGAACTGTAGTTAACACTTGAATCTCAGCTTTAGTTGGCAGCCTTAGTTCTTGCAGAGGAGGTAATTTTTACTGCTGGTTTGTATTAAATTACATCACAAAAGTAGAGCAATGTTGAAAGTGGATGGAAAGCACTGACATATTTTTGGCTGATAAGGTTTAAAAACCCAGCTTTCTGAATAGCAGTTCAGAGACTTTCTGCTGGGATGCTGGTACCATGTGGGTGCCTCAGAGTCCCAGGTGAAATGCAGCAGTTGCTTCCTGAGCTGAGCAAGGGCTGATACTCTTGTCAAGCTCTTGCTTTTCAGCCTGCTTTGCCACTGGAGTTTTTGTATTATCTGGTCTTACATGTGCGCTCTATGGAATTTGCAGTCCATAGTTAGATTTCTAAAGCACCTGGCTTCTGCTTCCAATATGAGCTGAATTCTGAATTTTTGTACCATTCAGAATCAAGGAGAAAATCCTACAATGGGTTCCATGGTTTTGGGAATGTGGATGATTGTGAGGGAGTTTTGGGAATGTGAAGCAGACAGTTGCAAATTAAGTGATTGGTTGGAATTACTTATCAATTTCATTAACGTTGATGGTGCTTTGAGTTTTTTAGGAGGAAGTAGTAATATTTCAAATACTATAAAGCCATACTTGTATGGTTTTCACTTCATCCAATAGTGAAGGCTGGTGATTTTTTTAACTGCTCCCATGGAACTGGTCACACCCTAATTGTTCTGGGGAAATAAGGTGGTGTTAGTCAAGCGTTGCATTCAGAATTCCTTTCTGATATTCTTTCCTAAAAAATGGAAAAACACAGTAGCATGCATTGATTGCATCTGAAGGCTGTAATGTTTTTAGGTTTGGTTGTTGTTTGGTTAGGGCTTTTTTTGTGAAGTAAATATCCATGTGACTTCTGAGCCTGAAAGACTGCTCTTGATGCTGAAGTGAATAATGCTATTGACACAACTTCTCTTAGGCTTACTTAAAGTGTCCAGGAAATAAATCCAGTATATCTTAACTTTGCTGTATTTCTGATGTACTCTGCAATGCTTCAATGCTTAAAACTGCAGAATCTGATGAAAATTTGTCAAACACATGAAAACAAGGCCATTTGACTCGATTAAAATTGTCTGAAGAAACTATGTTTCTCTGTTATATAAATGTTATTCCTTTGGTTGCTTGCCCTGAAGCCCTTTCCTCATTCCATACTGTGAATAATACAAGGGGCCTAGGCATGGCTTATGGCACATGTTGAAATTATTTTCTGGGGGTTGGCTCTCTTTAGGAGTTACTCTGAGCCTCTGAACTTGGAACTTAGGGGTGCAGATCACAGTGTCTACACAAGAGTTAACAGCAGGAGTACACTGGGCAAAGAAATGCCCTGTTCAAAGATGGGGAAGCTGGCTTGGAACTTCTGTTTGAAAACAAATCTTTTAAAATTATGCTTTTTTGATGTCTTTTTCTTCACATGACTGAGTAAAAAGTAAATTTAGGTGTAAAAAGCAAAGTTTTTATTGAAAAAAAAACTAACCTTCTACCAGTTAGCATGTTTTCTTGAATTTCTTGGGGATATTTGTCAGGAAAGTGATCACATAGCTGCATGCAGTAACCTAGTTTTAGGAATGCTTTTGATCACTAATAGAGCAGAGTTGTCAAGCTAATGTGGCTTCTAGAATAGATTGTTTTCAGGCTTTAATGTCTTTCCCCAAAATAGGTTACTTCAGAGCAGAGCAGTACAGGTACTCCTTTGTTCCTTCTCAGGTTAAAGCCACAGGACACGGGTGATTTCAGCAATTAAACTGGGAGTGGGGGAAGTTTCTCTGGGAACTATTCTAGGAGAGTTCCCAGCATCTGCTAAGCTGTGAGCAAGTTAGTGAAGAGGACAGTGGTAGGCACTTGGGTTGGCATAGTAGAGCCTAAAATAACATTGCAATCCAGACAGAGGTGAAGCCTGTTTTCCCAGAAAGAAAGCTTGGCACTTTCTCATGGTTGGTAGCAGAGATGCGATAATTCACTATTGAAGTTGGGGATGGACAGTTATTCTTAGTCATAGTTTTATATGAAAAATGTCCTCAAACCATGTAGTGTTTCTCAGTCTGGATGCATTCAGTTGGATGTAAATGAAAATGCATGTAAACTATAGTTGAACATCTTAAGCTTTCAAAAATATGTATAGATATTTAAGACAATGCTTCAAAGTTCACTAAAGTACTATTTTTATTGCTGAGATTACAGGAATAATATGCTTGTAAATCATTTGTTGATAAACTGACTCCCTTTTCTCATGACAGGATTATCGAGGATGAAGCAGACCCCCTTCTGTTTGTCTCTCTTGTTGGAATTTCAATAAAAAAGTTCTTTAGAACAAAGCCAAAGAAATATTTACTGGAAATATGGCAAGAAACAGCTGAGGTTTTGGGGAGTATTGCCAAGATTTGCTTCATGATCTTGTGCTCCTCCTTATGATATTAGGTGCTGTGAATAATTTGAATGTATTCATTGGAAAGGTGTAGCCAAAGAATTAAACTGCCCTTATTCTACAGTCCCACAATTATGGTGGAACTTAAATATTGTTCTCTGTAAAAGACTAAAGGATGTGGTTATAGACAAACGGATGCTGCCCTAATTATGTAAAATCACATGTTGAAACTCTAGGCTGCAAAACACCTTTAGATGCTGCATGAACATACAGTGGGAAATAAAAATTCACATGAGGTTTGACTTCAAGGCTCCCTGAAACTTAATGTCTCAACTAGAGTTTAGCAATTAATATGGCAGTGTTAGGTAATGTTATCATGTTAAATGCTGTTTTTCCTTCTTTTATTAACCCTTTCAATATAATTCCCACATTATAGTCTAAAAGCAAATTTTATTAGTTTTCTCCTATTTGATTAATGAAGTTGCTGTCTATGTGTGGAGTAGGATGCAGGATTGATATGAGCAGAAGGTAATGCATTTTTTTCTCTAATGGCTTTGTTTTCCTCTACTGCCACTTCCTACTGGAATAGTCTCTCTTCAGGGATACCTTAGAGCTTCTTCAGATATTGTAAATGGACTACAAGAAAGAGACTTTGGACAGGGGCCTGGAGTGACAGGACACAGGGAATGGCTTCCCACTACTGGTGCAATATTGAGAAAGAATTGTTCCCTGTGAGGATGGGCAGGCCCTGGCACAGGTTTCCCACAGAAACTGTGGCTGCCCCTGGATCCCTGGAAGTGCCCAAGGCCAGGCTGGACAGGGCTTGGAGCAACCTGGAATAATAGAAGATGTCCCTCCCCATGGCACAGGGTGGAATGGGATGAACTTTTTACTGAAATTAGGGATAGTAATTGTGTTCAGGTGTAATTGAGTGAGGTTTAATTGCAAATACGAAAACATAACTGTTAACTTGTTTTGTGGCACAGCTGTGGCTGGTGGTGAGGACTGAATTGCTGTAGCTGAGGTTGAGCTTTAGTGTAGGCATAGCTCAGGTTACAGCATCTTACAATGATGTCATCCTGAAAAAGGAAGTCTTAGAGTATTAAACAAAGATACTTAGGGCTGCCAGTTTTAAGCTCGTGCAATTCAGGAAGCCATGTGACTTACCCACATAATTTGTTAGAGTTGTTGTGCCAAGCAGAGAGTATTGGCATGTCATTTGAGCTAGGTCAATGTGTAAAAATACAAATCTGAAAAATACTTAGCAAGTAGTAAAATGCTGCATAGTTCAAAGGAGCTTGTCTCTCGAGTCAGAAGGAAGAAATGTTGAATTTTGAGAATTACATTGTATACTAAGTGGAATTCTGGATAAAGGCTGGGGGAATGAGGATTCTGGCCTTGAATTTCCTGCCTTTTCCCAGGTAACCTAAGTTTCTAATTTGCTGTTATTTTTCTGTCTATAAATGGAGATATAATTTTTTAAGGATTGTAATAATGCCACCTTTAGTGCTATAAAGTGTATTAGTTGTTTAGAGAGTAAGCTTATAGTATTTTTTGCTGTTGGAGTATCAGTGATATGAAAGCAAATTTGGGGGTGAAAATGTGAGTGGTTAGGATTTGTGGAAGTTCTTTGTTCAAGTTGATGCTGCTCTTCATTAGGATTGCCTTAATGGTAAGAAGCAGGAAAAGTCTGAATCAAAAATAAGTGTTAAAGTGTTAGAGCTTGCTTGATTTTTAATTTTTTTTAAACTTTTTAATATGCAGTTAATTGTCAGATTACAACTGGTGCTGACGCTACTTGCATTTACGTTAGCAACTTACTTGCACAGTAGGTTCTGGTAGACAGCTCTGACTAGGAAGATAACACCTGCATCTTGAGAGTTCATGCTGCCATTAAGATGTATTAGACACTCAAAAAAAATGTTGCCTGTGCTTTATTGTCAATACTGAGCCCAAAATTATCTCATAAATAGTTATTTTTTCTCAATAAAGGAATCAGTCTTTACCCAGACTGTGCTAAGCTATTCCCTGTCTTGCTGTGGTAACTCATGCATTTATAGCTGGCCAGCTATTCAGTGTGGTGAAGATTCCTCTCCTCATTTTATTCTTCTGTAGAAGTCAGCCATTTTAGTTTTCTTGGTACTGTAACAAAACACCTGAGTGCTGTTTTTACTAGTGTGAATGTTTTATGACAACCCACCCAATTTTACAGGAAAAACTTCCCAAATATGTTGCTCAGGCTGTTAGGCTAGGAGGAATTTATAGGCTAAACAAGATACTGCAGTTCTTTTACTGCTGCAGCTTTGAACACAAATAGCTGGTTAATAGGCTCCCTACTGATTTAATCCCGCTTGTAATGTACACCTGCTAATTTAATAAAAGTAATTTCCCATGTCTTGTTTACTACTTTTTTTTTCATTTATTCTGACTCACTTGCTCTGCTGATTGGTGGAAAGCTTCTGAAATTTACTGTGTACAATGCCACAGTCTCATCATGAACAGCTTTCGTTGGCTTCTGTCATGTTGCATTGTTTGAAGCCGACTGGCAGGATACAAGAGAACAATTGGGAGCTGGAGTAAGTTCACATCTCGCTGCATATGCTTTAAAATTGGCAGAAGAACAATGAGTTTGGGGAAATCCCCTTGAACAAGTGCTGCACAGTAATCTGACTTCAGTGTTTGTGCAGAAAAGATCCTCCAAACTGACTTTTCATTACAAAATGTACAAGCAAGTCTTAGAACTAGAGTTGAGAATTTTCACTTAGAATCTTCGCTCGTAATTGTAGGTACACAGGCCCCTTTTTCAGTGCTTGGTTTGTTCTTTTTTGAGTACTGGATGGAGAAGAGCCTGGTACAAGTGAAGCATACTCAGTTTAGCTTAAATGCAGAATTTCAAAGTTGCTGTTTAGTTCAGTTGGTGAGTTACCTCTGAGAACTTGTCTTTGACCATAGTTTTGTGGAAGGCTTTAAGTTGAGTTCCTCTGATACTTGAAATAATTTCAACTTGTGTTGTAGTTTTGAAGGTTTGAACATGAAGAAATGCTTATACCAACTGATGTGGAATCTTGCAGCTTTGTGGCACAGAAAGTTGTCTTTGAAAGGGTTTTTGACTCATGTGTTTGGCTGAAAAAGCCTTGTCTCTAATAGACTACTCAAATGTTCATCTCATGGGCTCCAGGTACATGTTTCAGGAGTGGCTTCTGAACCTTGCAGTGTTTGCATAACCTGCAGCAGCACAGCCTCCAGTCTCCCAGGCTCCTTGAAAATTCTTTACTCTCTTTTATGTCATAAATATCCCTTTCTGCTACAGTGGGGGGAACTTGAATATAAGCTGAACAGCCATACCAGGGAAAGGAATTCACGTGTGTCCATAACCATGAATTCCGTAAAACCAATAACAAAAATGCTTTTTTGGTTCTTTTGCATTTTAATTTTGAATGTTCTGTTTGTCCCATGTACCTGTCTTGCAGATTGATATCTTGTCTAAACACAGTTAGTACCCAAAAATTTGCTGTCCACTGTATGTCTCAGTTAGATGAATACGGGAGGAAAACAGAAGGGCTCTACCTGGTGCAAGCTGCATAATGGCAGTCATTTAAAAAATTCTGTAATTCTCTTTGCTGATGGGAAGACATTTTTACTGGAGTTGAGTGCTGATGTGTTTGTTGATCCTCTGGGAGCCCCTCAATGTTTTGGCCAACAACCACAGACATTCTAAGAAGGATTTAAGCAGCTTTCCTTCCAGCAAAATCCATGCATTTGTTAAGTTAAATGTTAGTGTTCCTTGAGCCTTTGAAACTCCTATCTTTTTGGCTGCCGTAGGACAGAAAGAGAGAGCAGGGCAACTGCCACCTCAGCAGAGGGCAGGTGGTGGTAGATCAGGGCTGCCTTCTGGTAGGCAGCGTGAGGAAAAGGAACTGTTGGATGTCCTGGGAAAGTGCTTTACCTGTTAAGCAATTGGATGTGAGGTAAGAGCACTTGTGGGCACGGTCTTCAGATGCATGTTGTGGGTGTGGATCATGAGCAAGATGTCAAAGACTTTAGGACTTGGCCAGGGTCTTAACGCATCCTTTCTGCCTAAGCTCTTGTCAGCAAAGCTCAGGAAGTAACTTTGGTTCTTATTCTAGAGGTGTCTCCTATATATTCCAATTTTCTGATGACAGTATGTGCTGTAGGGTCCCATGTTCTTTTCTGGGCCTGAGGAGAGTAGAGGCTTCTAGTTAGGCACCTTGGCTATTACCTTGTTGATATTTGTCTTATGAAAAGCATAAGAAGTAATATAGTATCTAAGCAAACATGCAAAGTGCATTTTAAAAATAATGTTTTATTTAGTTATTCTATCTGAACAATGCAACTCTTCAAGGCTTTTTATGCCTTCCTTGCTAGTTGTGAGTTTTCTTTATTTTCATCATGAAATATGGGCATTGTCAGTGTTGGTGAAGGCATGGTCAGACATAACTTTGTATTTTTTTGGCAAAGAGTGATGTCAGGTACCGTTCAGTTCTCAGCCTCAGTGTGTTGCTTGGGAAAGTTTTCTTTAAGGCTCAAACTTCAACTTCATTTGAAATTCCTTATAGGAAACCCTTATAATTTAGCTATATAATAGTTGATATTTTTTTATGTTTTCATGAAGACAGTCTGTTGTTTGGGGTATGGATCAAGGTCAGTGTATTCCCTGATTCACCAGTTTTCTGCCAGGTGTGCATGGCTTGGGCTGCAGCAGGGATTGTGGTGGTCTCCCTGCATTGAGCATTTCATAGCATATTACCTCTGTTTTTCTTCTTGGGTTTCTGAGATGGGTGTATAATTCGTAGGGGCTGTCCAGAGGAAAGTTCAGTTTGAAATTAGGTATTTAAAGATCCTGTCACTGTTGTTCCAAGAGTAATCTTTTTGCCAAGATAACATACTTTTTGATAACTGTGGACAAGTAACTTGAAAGGCTAATCTCTCCCCTTCACTACCCCAAATACACAGTAGTTAGAGAAGGTTAATCAAAACATCTCATGTTTTCTCAGCTGCCTATCAGCTGCAAAACAGCCCACGCAGGTGGTAGCATCAGCCACTCACCCACCTGGAGGATGATGGATTCCTCAAGAAAAATTACTTGACTTGGCCCTTGCTTGGTAGCTGTACCTGTTAGCTTGTGGGGAAAGTTTTCACCACACCTACTGTGACTAACAGTGGTTAGAGAACTTGAGATAAAGGTCATTTTTTAATGTCTGTTGGGAGTAAGATCTTCTGTGATATTTGTCTGCTTTTAACAAAACAATTTGTTATGGATATATCAGCCAATGTTGTGATGGATAGGTCTTCATATACATCTACTTTGTCCTTGAATATTTCTGGTTTTCAGGTCTGTGAAGAATGATACAGCATTAACCTGTGAAAATGCACTGGATGTCATCTTAACCCACTGCCTGATGTTATCATAGGGTAGTTTGGGTTTCTAAAGATGTGAAACTGAAGCAGTTAGAAAACCTTTACGGGATATAATAGTGTAACAAATGAAAGCAGTGTAGGAATTCCAAGTTACCATTTCAAGAATGCCATCTTAAACCATAAACATCCACATCCTCAGTGCTTGTGGGTTCACGTGGTAATAGGTTTTTCTTTATTGTTGGTGTTGTTGTGTGGGGTTTTTTATTTTGGTTTTTTTTCTTTTCTTTTTTGTTTTTTCTTTCTTTGGATTTTGGGTTGGTTTTTTTTGTTGTTGTTGTTGTTGTTGGTTTCTCTCCGCCCCTTGGTTAGCCTTTAGAGAGCTGCCGTTGTGAATGCTCTTGTACACTTGTCATCTTCACTAGATACAGGGCATCTAGGAGTGATTGTTTTTGATGGCTGTTTTGGAACATGTGACTGGGGGCAGTTTTTCCATGCTCAGGTTCTTCTTATCTCCAGTTAGACTGCTTCAGTGTTTGTGTGATGCAGAGCTGCTGAAAGCTGTGGTGTTTGGTTGGGAGTAGACAACTGCAGGGCAAGTTTCCCAGCAAAACTGTTAGCTCATGATTTCCGTGGGCTGCTTTTGGATCCTCCACATCTTTGGTCTTTGAGCACAAGACTTGTGGCCAGCTCCCTGCTGAGTTTTGAAGGAGGCTGAGCTGCACTACATGCCTTTTATTTCTCAGTCCTGACACCACCTCTGTGTTGCTTGACCTTGTCACTTAAAGTTTTCAGGTTCTACTCCCCATTTGCCTTTGAGCAGAGAGTAGAAACTCCTTGATCAGGTCAGTGTCTGAGCAGACCATATGGACAATGAGAAAATAAAGGAATATTTTACTTCAGCTTGGTTTCCATGAAATTCTGGGAAAAATTGTTCTTGAACTTTGAGGTGCTATCCTTCCAGGATCTCCTAGCATTGAGAGAAAAATAAAGGTAGCACTGATTGTTGTTGACTGCTTTATTCTGTCTGACAGCACTGGGCTAGCATGTCAGGATTTGGGAGAAGGGAGGATAATAAAGTGCTTTGAAGAGCCTTATATCTGTATTTTTGCCTATGTAGGCAGTTTGTTGCACATGTGACCAGGAAGAAATGTTCCTTTAGAAAAGGCAACAGAAGCATGTACTGTTCATCAAGATCACTTGCTGGCCTGGTACTCAGCAGAACTAGAGAAAACTAGCTACTGGCCCCGGAACAAGCGCCAGGCAGCAAAAATGCTGGGCTCTAACAGTGTCTTTTGTACATCACGTTCCACTTTTCATGTCCCCTGTGGACATCCTTGAAGTTTTAATCTGAAGTAAATGGGAGTCATTCAATGACTTTTTTTTCTTTTCCCACAGTGTTAGAGAGGTTAATTGCATCCTGTGCCTCCTGCTTTTCTGGCTATTTTGATGTGTTAATTTTTTTAGCATACATCTATTTATAAGGAAGGTTATTAAGTCATTTTCCTCAATTCAGATGCTGCATTTTGTATTTGATGTAATGGTTTTGAATATACTTTATAAAGTTCTATGTAAACTTTATTCGTAAAAGCATTCTGAAAGATGAGAGGTTGTGTAATGGTTCCTGATTTATATTCCACTAAATATGCACATACATAAATGTATCTTTCTTGGCTACATGTAATGTGTCTTGAACGTGCCTGTGGGGTGGGGGGAGGGAGAGAGGTAGTGTTACAGTTTTCAGCAAGTAATCTGCATCTTCTGCTTGAAGCATAAAGGTCTGCTTTTGGATTCTAGGGAAGAAGGAAAAGCAACTTTAAATTTTTTAATTTTTTTTTTTTTTAGTAACTGTTTAAGGCCAGTTGCTTAAATAAGTAAATCTAAGGAATTAGAGACACTAGAGGAAGCACTCCTAGTTGTAGATGATCAGTGCCCAGCTCACACTTTTACTCTTGTTTTGCTGAGTTTGTGCTGAGAGAGAAATCTGTTCTTTCAGTTCTGCAAGAAGATTCAGTCCAGGGCTTTGTAAGACATTAATTGGTATCCTCTTCAAAGGCTCTGATTCTCCTTTGAAGAATGGGTGATTCTGGTGGCAAACCACCTATAACTACCTAAACTATCTACCTATAGTTATGTGTAAATACATCTAGATATTCATTTACTCTGGTTGCTAGTACAGCCCTTTAACAGAACCCCTTTTCTAGGGGTTTCTGCTTTTCTACCCCAGCTTCTATCACAGAATCGTCTCCATAGAAGAACCTTTGTCCAGCTCCTCTAAAGGGCAAGTGCCACCACAGACCGGTGTAGATAATTTTCAGAAAGAATTAATACTTGTGGATTTTATTTGGCGTTTGTTAACTTTTTAGGTCATCTCTCTAGCAGGTGATTGGAGAGAAATCATTATTTCATACTGGATTACTGAATTTTTATATTTTCTGTTGCAAGATAATGAGATCAGGACGTCTGTAACTTGTTGTCATTGACAGGCAGGAATGAACTGCTGTAGCTCTGAGTCATTCCATGTGATGAATGTGCGTGCCTGGTTCTGTACACATAAGTGAGCAGATGACATTATGTCACTGTAACATGGGGTGCTGGAGATGCAAGTGAAAACATTGATCAGTTCTGCCAGGGTGCAAAATAATTCGAAGGAGGAGTATGGTAGATATGTCATGAAAGGAACTTAGCCTTCATGTCCTTATTGCAGGTTGTTTTAGTCTTTCCTAAGTCAGTATAGTGCAAGTAACCTTTCCCCTGTCACCCCCAGCATGGGGAAAAGAAACATAAGCAACATGCATTTCAGTAGCTGAGGCATTTAGGTCAACCAGACTGCATTTTAGAGTGTGTTTGTTCAGGCACTTGGTGATGCAGCTAGCTGAGGTGCTACTTGGAAAGACAGGTAATATAGTTAGCATTGCTTCTCTCTGGTTTGTAGGCATTTCAGGCTGTAATAGGGAAAAATGCTAATTGTCAGTATACAGAAAGGGCTATCAAATCAGAATATAAAAGCAGCTACACATATTTTCATTTGAAACCCAGAATTAAGGAAACCATGATCAGGCAGCTTTGGTAGGAGCTGTCTGTGCTGAGTACAATACTCATGTACACATGTATGTATGTAAGCCAGTGAACTTTTTTAAATGCTGACTTAGTTTAATCTCTGTTACACCTAAGCTTTTCAAAGAAGTCTTTCCTATTACTGGAGACTTTGAGACCATTTCTGAACTAGGTACAAAGGCTTGGTATAGCTCCTCAGCTGTTCTTGAATCTCAGTTGCACCAGGAAGAAGGTAACTAATATGAGAGGAAGGATTCTCTTCTTTCTCAATTCACTGGTCCTTTTCTCAAAGGTAGAATAAATGGAGTGTAATGGAAAGTGTATTCACAGGAGTGCAGCTTCAGTGTAGCCACACCAGTGATAAACTGGAGGCCAAATCAGTGTTGAGGTTCCTGCCTTGGTTTCCTGCTCACTATATTGCTCTGAAGTCTTGGATCTAAGACATTACGTAGCAAGATTGATTTATTTCTTTAAAAACAAAGGTACAGATCTTGTATACAAGGTACAGATCTGGAGTTTGCAGACTTCAACCTGTTTTCTCAGGTAGATTTTACAGAGGCAGCCATGAGCAATGCTAAAGCACTGGCATTGCCCATTTGTTACGAGAAAATGGGATTCTGTAAGTCTGATGGCTATTTCTTACTGCTCTAACTCCAATTTGGATAGCTTGGTGTAGCTCTTGAAGCAAATCTTCTGCCTCTTTTCTGCCTACTTGGCAAAATAACAGTCAAAGTTGTAAGCCTAGTAAATGTTAGGCTAGTATAAAGGTGCCTGTGTGCTTGTATAAGTAACTTCTCAAATTCAACTGAAAAATCTGATCATTTTTGTTGTTGTTATATTTTTTCTTGTTTAGTCTTTGAGAAAGAACAGTGAAAACCAACATCAGGCTCACTTCTGTAGGGCAGACTTTGCATGAGAATTCTAGAATTGGAAAACTAACTTTGATTCTCATCTCCCATTTTAAAAGAGATAAATGGAGTACTGTCACAGATTGCTGAAATTATTTTTCATTTCAGCCACAGCTCCAGCACTACAAGTGCCTCAGAAAATGTAGGGGCAGGCAAATTAGATTCAGTGGGAGAAAGGTTCATGATTATAAGATGCAGGAGAAAGGGAAATGGAGAAGATTGCCTTGAACATGAACTTGGCAGACTTGTTAGTGGCTGCAGATTCTGAGAGATGTGAAAGATTCAGGAAGGATATTAGGGGCTCAGTGTAATACTTCATAAATAAGCAAATTAAATGTCCAAGACCATTTTTGTAATGTTTTCTGTATAATGTGGGCTTTGACTAGCACAGTGCTATTTGCATTTCAGGTTTTATTTGTCATATTTCTAGTGCTACCACTTTAGGTAAAGAGGAGGCTGCTGACTGAACTCAGTGCCTTTTAGCTCCTTCAGAGCTGTTCCACCTTGCAGGACTTTGAAGAAAAAATGTGTAACTACAGTTATATATGAATTGTGACAATATTTAATAACTTCTTTATAGAGTTTCTGGTACTTCATATGTAAATACTTTCAAGTGGTTCTGCCTACTTCCATCTGATGTTGTACTTGTTGCAAGCACCTAGTACAAAAAGTACCTTCAGCACACAGAGTTGCCAACACTGTAAATAGTGGTAGGATAGTTACTTGTTCATTCTGTTTCTCAGTAAAAATTGGTAATAAATTCATAGTAGCAACAACTTGTAATATACCTAGGTCAGCCCAAGCACAGTGTGTGATAGTTTTGGTGCACATCAAAACTATTCACACACAGGATACTGATTAAAATTCTGCTGGCTTCAGGTTTTTCAGCTATAGCCTCAAATAAACAACATCCCTGTAAAAATGAGTATTGTTGACACAATCTATCACCTTTATCCCTGTTTGTATCTCCTGCTTTGCAAGTGCTCTTGGGGAAGGTGCAGGGATATCTTTGAGGATGTGCAGTGCACATCCTGTGTAGACATGAGCTTGTTGGTGCTGTGGCCATGAATATCTGGTCAATGCTTGCACATACTTACTTGGATCTACAAATCACTACATCTGGCTTTTAACTGCGTTGAGAAACTGATCCTAATTAAGCAGCCTATGTTGAGTACCAGTAGGCTTTAATAGCTGGCATCTGGACATGAGTGGGGGGATTGTGGATTGGTCTGTGTATGTACATCTCCAGCTGCTGATGTTTCTAGTTACAATTACTGCTGCTGCAAGTCTCTATATTCACTGAGATGAGGTTGTGCTGTCACAGGTCATCTTATCCTGTTCAGTGAGTGTTCTCCTGCAGTGTCCTTTACCCCCTGAACATATCGAATACAAGAACTTGGTTTTGGGCAGTGTGTTCCAGTTAATATGAGGTCCGTGTGTATTTTTGGACTCATGAAGATCAGTACAGTGCATTTCTTTAAACTATTTCATTCATGTAGGTTTTTTTGTTGTTATGGATTTTGATAGGGACATTATTTCTCTGGTTGAGATACACTGCATTAAAACAATTTTATTGCTTACTCATGAGTGTAGCACAAACTGTTTTCTATGTTCATTTGTTGTGGGTGGATCAATAATTTATTTGTATTTGTACCAGGACTTGATAGTCCAGTTTTTGTAGAAGACTTACAGTTAACTGTTATTCCACTAAGGTAGTGGAATAATGACTGGGAACATCATCTGTGCCATGTAGATAAGGCAATACAAATACTTGTAGATTATCTTCAATACTTGGGATTGTCCTGTGTCCACATTTTTCTTGTGTATGTCAGTGTTTTCTGTCTTCCGGAATAAAGACAGTCAGTTTTGGCATTTTGTCTGAAAATTGTGAAGCCTTGCTACAGCTCATTTCTGTGTAGGTAATTTCTTGCCCAGAGTACAGGTTTTTTGGAACTCAGATTTTCCTGTTAAAGGAAATGATGAAATGGAAGAAGTGAAGGCATACTGTGTACTGTTGCATGCTGATAGCCACATTAAAGATTCTTCTTGCCAGAATTACACAGTATCATATGAGATGATGCTCCTTATAAGCAGATAAAACGCTAGGTTGAAACAGCAGCTCTTCCAGCCCTTTCCATTCAGGGAAAGATTCTGACAGAAGCAGCTTTGATTCCACCATGTATAAACTTGTTTGATCCTTTCTTTACCACATCAGTCCTCTGGTCAGTCCTAAAGAGCCCCATACCCCAGTTGTCCCAGGCTTAGTGTGCAGCAGCTTAACCACATACCTGCTAGATTTGGTTTCCCTAGAAGTAATGGGTCTCCAAGAGCAGTTCTTATTCCTTGCAAATATTTTTTCATAATTTCTCCTTTCTCTAGGAAATAGTTTTCTCTTGTTAGACCTCCACTTCACCTAGGAATCTGAGCCAAATTAGTGCTTTATATCCCTGAAGTCCCTTGTAATAAATTCACTTGTGGGAGCTGCAAAAGTAACAATCTTCTGTTCAAGCATGGAGTGCTAAAGGCCACAGAACATGGTGATTTGCTATTGGGAGCTACTGTTGAAAAGTGTTGAAAAGATAAAAAACTAGCTTTTGTAGTGTTGACCAAATAGTCACTTGTTTCTGTCAGCAAATTGTTCTAAGAACAGTAGTGAAAATGCTCTTTGGAATGAAAGTGTCCAGGAGAGAGGAAGTACATTAGCTTTGAATTTGTGTTTTGGAGTATATTTAAACACTGTCTGCACAGGAAACATTTAGGTACAATGACACAGAAGCCAAATTATATTTTGAAAACAATGATGGCTTACCAGTGATACAGTGTACAGCGAGTTCAAAACAAAACTCCTTGTTTGGTAAAATACAAAGCCTGAAGTGTGCTTCCAGGCTTCAGCTTGAGTGCTTACTGAAGGTGAAATGGTGATATGTCTTGGCTGCCTCCCTCCTAATAAATTAAACGTGCTTGGAACATTCCCAAGCCCTGTCCAACTGGCTCAGGACTGCCTTGTCCATTCTCTTCAACCCTTAGCTAGCAGAGCAGGGGAGCTGCATCTGAATTGTCCAGTGTGACTGGGTCCCCCTGGTGTGCGATTCACAAACCTGGGAATTGTGTGGGAGAACAATAATTGGCACAGCCTAGTGCTGGTGAATGTCCTAGCTGCTTTCTAGCACACATGATCATGTTCCAGGGCCTGGGAATATTTCCAGACAAGGCTTGACTTATGCGTACAGATGTTAGTACTTGATTCTCCTGAAACCTTTATGGACTAACGCATGGAAAGGACTCTTTTGCGTCACACAAGATTTTGGACGCTTCAGAAAGGTAGATTTAGGAGTGAGTGATTCCTGTTTATTTTGAGGCAGTAATTCTGCACTATTAAAAATCTGTACCTCCTGTCTTACTTTTGGATGGTTTTACTGGTGGTTAAAACATTTTTCATAATTCAGTCACCTTTCCAACACCACGTTTCAGGGATGAGTAGACATGCCTGCCCTCTGTCAGGCAATGGCTTGTGTATGAATGAACATACTGTGGCCTTTCATGGACGTACTGTGTATTGAAGTATGGTTTTTAGGGTTGTGAGGAATTTGGTTTTGATCTGGTGTGCGTGTGTATGAATTTTAAGAGTCTTGATTTATTGCCTGGGTTACGTGGTGAGGGGACGGTCTTGCACCTTGTAGGCAATGGATCTTTTATGTCAGCAGGAAGTAAAGAAGCCTCTTTATTTCTTTAGATGTTTCTTCCAGCAAATAGTAAAAGCTTTGTTGGGCTGACTTCATTGATCATATGGAATGATTTCCTGCAGGGTCTTTCTTCTGTGTTTGCTTGTGCATTACTGGAGTTTAAGTATAGTCCTGGTGTAGATGAAACAGTAAAACACTAATACTAATCCCAGCTCTTAGCAGATATGCATCCCAGAGGATAGCATGTCATGTAAACTGATGACTTTGGGGCAGTTTTGCTGCTCTGACTGATCACTTTTCTGTGCCTATTGGCCTGTCCTGCCTCCATGGTGTTTTGAGCTTCATTCCAAGCTGTGGCTCTGTCACACAGTCTGCTTCAGGATACTGTTTGTCTTTCTGTACATTGTGGAATATGCTGTCAGCTTTAAATATTAATAGGGAGAAGAGGTTAGCAATATAAAATACTGTTCCCATTCATCTTGTTTTGTCAAGTACTATGAAATTTTACTTTTGCATGTGCTGTATTAAAAGCCTTGCATGAACCAAATGCATGGCATGTCATGCTTACACCAGTGGTGCAACCCACAATTTTGGGAACGTGTAATCTGTGTGACAGCTCCACAGTTTTGGAGCATTGCTTTATATGAAGGATCCATTGCTCAAAGGTAGTGAGCTGTCAGAGCTCACTGTGTCAATTAATATGCAGTAGGCTTTGTGTCTGCTGATTGTTCTTCTAATTGCATGTAAAGATGATCTGTCTTAGCAGCAGTAGTGGTGCATATTTAAGGACACAGTACAGTGCAGAGATGCTCTCTGGTCTCTATGTGCCTTCAGGGCAACTACTTCAATCCTTGCAAAGCTTCTGGCAGCCCAGGGTTCTGACTGCATCTTAGGAATGTGGACAAGAGAGGCTGCAGGCCCTGCTGATGCAGCCATGAGCAGGATCCCTCTTTGCCCACTGGTTCGGGAGAGCTGTGGTGCTGCTTGAGTCCGACCTGGATGTAACTTGTTCAGGATGGTTGGTTTTTCTGAAGAGCTGGATCTGTGCCAGAGAATGGGCCTTTGTCTCTGGCTCTCTGCTGCTCTCTACTAGGCAGACTCATCTAATACAAGATTTTACTTGTACCTATAACCAGTAATATATCAAAAGGTCTTATTGTATTTAATGTGTTTATTTGTGATAAAAGCAGGCTGTTGCCGCCCACAGTTACACTCTCCTTCTTTGTAGTGCTCATATAACTACAGTGAAGAGAAGTGATCTGACTGAAAAGTAACTCAAAACATGTATTTTCAGCCGTGTTTCTTCTCTGGTCAGATAGCCAGTTTATTGATTTGGGTTGCTTCTCACTGGCATGCACATTTCAGCCTCACTGGGATGGCATTAGAAATGAGGTGTGTGGTAGAGGCAAGAAGGAAGCAAGACCCATTCATTGCTTTCACCAGTTGCCAACACTTAGGTTTTATTAAAAGTCACTGTGGAATTGAGGTGGTTGTCAGCCCTGAAAGTGGTTTCAAGTCCAATGAAGTACTGTCTGCTCTTTTGTTTTGTGACACTAATGAGTTTTCCCTGTGTAATGAGAAGAAATAAGAACACCATTCTCACACTTCTTTTCTTAAGCACTCAATCCAAACTTGAGTGTATCGGCTAAACTTGGTAATTTAAATTGCAGTCACAACACTTATATTTAAAATCAGAAGTTTGGTGACCTTTGGATTGATTCTTCCTGTTGCAACTTTTCAGAGCCTGTTAATTTTAAAGGTAATACAGGAGCCAAGGAACTTCAGGCTGCATAATTAAGAAGCAGAGATTCAAGTTGCTTGTGAAACAAATATTCTTCATTTTCTGAGGTGTGAGGTTTAGTTGTATGTTACTTATATAAAATAAAGTGTCTGTTTTCAGTGGTCACTGAGCAAGTATGTTATAGAACTGAGCTTCATGTATCCTTCTGAAAGTCTGTGCCTGTTTACAATCCTGTGCTATTTTCTTGCTTTGTTTAAATTTGCCTCTGCTTTAATTTGTGTCTATGACTGGATGAATAATGACTGGATGTTCCTTATCTTTCCCATTGTGATCTGCTCCTTGAACCAGTTTGGTAATGGCTTGTCTTTCCTTTTCTCCTGCTTGATTTAGCAATTAAAGTTGTGTGGCAGTTGAATCTTAAGGTACTGCACTGTAAAACATTCTGTTTTGTATACTGTGTGAAAGAATATTTAGCTGTTTAATCAAGAAGAGTACAGAAAGCAGCTAAATATCAGTTATAATATGCTTTTCTTCAGAGTTTGAATTTTTGTTTTTCAGAATAGCAGCAAATTAGTGTGTGCATGGAAAATGAGATTAATTCTTAAGTGGTGACACTTGAACTTTAGATTGTGATGTTCAGTTTTGGATACACATGGCCTTTGTTTGAACTCTTAGGGCAGTTTATGTTTAGAAACCTTTGGAGGGTCTGTAATGGGATGCTTTAGCTGTAAAATAGACTAAAATGATTCCTAGGCCTCTCATGGTACAGCATTTTGAAGTATTTCCTTGCCAGTGTAGAAATCAGTGTGTTCACAGCTGATGTTTTGACCAATGAAACTCTTAATTCTACTATTACTCCTTTTTCATGCCAGTGCTATTGAAAGAATGGGAAGACTTGTTAAATGCAAGCTCTAATGTGATTTGGTATTTATATTAACAAAATTGGAAAACTTAATTCTTTAGACCTAATCTTACAAAGTGTTTAAACTGCTTTGTATGCCACAAGCTTTTAGTTAAATCTTGCTAATTGGCTCAGATATGAGCTACTAAAGAATTGTTTGTAAATTCTTCAGTAGTTAATGGCAGGCAAATTCTAAACAGGGTCTTTATTTTTTCATGTCACATTACTTGATTTCTGTATTGAGGTTTGTCTCCCATCCCATAACAATCATAAACATCTGCATTTGTGTAAGCATATGCAGTCTGTCTTAAAACTAGCAAAATTATTTCAGCTGGTAGTAAGGCAGATGAAGTCAAGAAGATAAACTGTACAGTCCTTAAAAGATGTGCATTCATGCTTTTTGCATTGCAGTTATACTGCCATGTGGATCACTTGGGCAGCTGACTGCTTATAGGCTTATTTGCAGTCCTGTGGGAATTCTTAAACTTAAAGCCATAAAGCATCTATGCCACAGCAAAGCTTTGAGGATTAGTAGTGGAAGGGACCATTAAGTGTGTGATTTTTTTTTTAACAACTCTCTTCTGCATTTAAAAAAATATATGAAGCAATCATCCTAAATACTTGGTTGGAGGTAAAGTGGCTTTTAATGAATTCTAAATTTAACTGCCAATGATTAGAGCAACTCAAATACAAGTTAAGAGACTACTGATATGATCATTTTTATCACATTTGAAGCTTTTCAACAAGAGTATAAATGTCACTAGCAGTATCAATCCACTGAATTCTGAGAATGAATAAACTACCCATCCCATGTGTGTGCACTCTTGCTTAAGTGGCTAAGAGCATGCAGTCTGTAAAAACTTTGTAACATCTTTTCCCTCCAGATCTCTCGATGGCCGTCTACAGGTATCTCATCGTAAAGGATTGCCGCATGTTATTTACTGTCGTTTGTGGCGTTGGCCAGATCTTCACAGTCACCATGAACTTAAAGCAATTGAAAACTGTGAATATGCTTTTAATCTTAAAAAGGATGAAGTATGTGTAAACCCTTACCACTACCAGAGAGTGGAGACGCCAGGTAGGAGGACTGCTTCTGACTTTCTGTGTCAGCGTCTGTTTGTGTTTATTCAGCGTAATGTTTTAAATGAAAAACAAGAGAAAGGTGATGTCCTCTCTTGATAGAAGTACAAGATTCTTTTTGAGATCATATCCTTGAAAGTTTTTAATAGTAAAATTACTGAAAAATCTTTACATATGTGTTTATAAACATTTCCAGGACTGCTAGCAGTTTCCAGCTGGCCAGATGCAATTCAGACTGGATAGGACAAAAAAGTTGATTTACCTTTGCTAATGTGGAATAGTCTTATTTAAGCATCTCAGGAATCCTATCTCTTGCAGTAACTAGCTGTGCAAATGTACTACTAGCAGTGCTGGGTTTCAGAAGATTTCAAAACATCTGAAGAAAGTCTTAAATAAATTAGATTTTTTTCATTTTAGCTCACAAAATTGTGTATTTTGATTACCAGTGATTTTTGAATTTTGCCTTTCCAGTCTTGCCTCCCGTGCTCGTGCCGCGGCACACTGAGATCCTAACGGAGCTGCCGCCTCTGGATGACTATACCCATTCCATTCCTGAGAACACTAACTTTCCAGCTGGGTATTGTGATATCTTACTTTATTTGACCTTGCTGACTTAATCTGGAATGCTTGGCTGGGTTCTGATAAGCCCTGTGTGCCTTGACAGCCTTCTTCAGAGCACCATTTCCTTCAGCTGTAGGGCAGGCTCGCATCTGGTAACTTTGTTCCCCAGACCGGTCTCAGCACTTGATCTGCAAGAGAGCTCGGTGGTCGCGGAGGTGCAGGGTGGCCTTTGCGAGCTGCATGTTCCAGTTCAGGTTCTGGGTGGGCTGAGCTGCATCATCCACACTTCTGGCAGCACTCAAGCTCTGCTGCAAATTTTTGGTGCCCCACCTGAGTGTTCATTTCCAGCTGTGTGGTGCTCAACCTCTGGCCCTAAACTGCTAATAGTACTAGGTAGAGTAAATCTCTGTTTGGGCAGAGACTAGACATGGAAAATCATCTGTGCCAAAGAGCCTAGATTAGCAACTGGAAACAGGAGTCATGGGTTGGATTGGAAATGTGTATTGACCTTTTGCCACAGCTGTGGGCTTAGCTATAGCTAATGATTTGGAGAAGGGTGGAGTCCCTTTAATCACAGTGAATACTGTAAAAATCTTTAAAATGGATATGGTTTTTGTTAACATATTTCTTACTAGTGAAGATTTTCTTTAATTGTCCTTTTAAATTTTCACTTGAATTCTGTCATGTCTATATTTAGCACACAGAATGAATCAAAGATAAAATTCTCTCAGTTCATTTAATCAACTGACTTAATCTAGTTTCCTCTCACTGGTTTCCTTCTGATCTCACAATATGCAGTACATCTCAGACATGGCGCTTGTTATAACTTTATTTTATTTCTTAAACAAAAAAGCTTTATCTTTAAATTTCTACTGTTTGGTAATAATGCAATTAAAGTTGTTTAACCTCTGGAAGTTTCAGAGACAATTCTAAGGTGATTGTAGAGATAGTTAGCTTCAAACACTTTCACCAGAGAAACACAGGTTTTGCCTACAGTATGTAGGAAAAGACATTTGCCCAGTTCAAAGAAAATTATTTCCTGAAAGGCAGTTGGTTAACTCATTATCTGGATTACAAAGAACATTATGAGTGGAGAAAAGAAACATGCATACTCTCCTGGGTTTTGAAGATATTTCTGAGGAATTGGGCACAGTTTCTGGTATCAGAATGCTTCAAAGTTGGTAGTGAATTTCCTTTGGTCTGTGAAATTCTATCTTTAAAGAAAGCTAGTTAAAAGAGTACATGATAATTTTAATAGAGCTTAGAAGTATTAGTAGTAATAATAACAGAACTTGTGCAGTGTTCTAAGTTAATATAGTTATAAATGAGTCAAATCAGCTGTTGTGTATGGAAGAAATACATATTTGGGGACTGAACTGAAAAACAACCTTTAAATCTAACAACTTCAGTAAGGTGTGGGAGGGTATCTGATCTGATGGTTATCCTACATAAAGACAGCTCACATTATTTTTTTGTGGAAATCACCAGATGGTTTTTTTCATTTGTACTTCTACTAAATATGAAAGCTGTTGATCACAATTGCAAAATTGTTACTCGTTGTAGTGACAGCATCTTGTCTTAAACAGAACAAACAAGGATTCTGGTATTTATATAATGTATTTCAGCAACTGACTGACATACAAAAGAAGATACATTTTACATACCAATAAGGCAGGTAACATGTTTGAAGTCCTACTGTAAGGAAAAAGGGCCAGCAAAATGACATTCAGTGTTCAGGTAGGTGTAACAGAGCTCGTGAAGATGTCATGACAAAATGCACAAGACTTAGATCTTACAGAAGTTTGCCAAGTCATTTTACAAATTGGTTGATTTTTCTTTTTTTTTTAATAAGAAACACCTCCTCCAGGATATATCAGTGAAGATGGAGAAACAAGTGACCAGCAGCTGAACCAAAGCATGGATACAGGTAACATTTATTTTTCATCACTTTCAAGACTTTGTATTGCTAGCTGTGATCCCTCTGCATAGGAGCATGAATTCAACCCAAAAGATGATTGCAGTTTTCCTCTGTAAAACCTGGTGTTTTATGCCTAAAATACCACTTTCAGTCTTTAATGAACAAAACAGTTTTTTCCCAGGGAAATGCTCTTAAAACATTCTGTGACATATTAAGTGTATTACATTTGTTCTGTAACAGAAGCATCCAGGTCTAATTAAGACTTCTCCAGAAACCCTTAAAATAGATCTGAATAGCTAATTGGTTTCTACCATTCCCCGGAAAATAGGTTCACTGAAGCACAACGTCTGTTGGCCTAAACAAGGTATAGACAGTCTGTGTTCTGAGAACCAGTCTCTAACTCTGACAAACTTACCACTTCTGCCATGTTTCAAATTAATTCTTTTGTGGAATATTCTGTGGCACATTGTGCCTTTGTATGTAAGGGTTTCTAGATAATGTGGTTGACCTTAGACTTGGACAAAGCACAGTTAATGTGCTGGGTTAGAACCTCCTGCTGTGTGTTGGCAGACTTGAGTGTGCTTGGTTAGCTAATGTTAGCAACCATTTTCAGTAAGTTGGAATCCGCTGCACCAGTTTCTGTAAGAACTGCAATATTTTCCCATTATGTGACAATAAATACCTTAATTAAAACAGCCTGACATCAGCAGTCACTGTAGGAATGTTTCTGTGAAAGCCTTTCTGTATTTTGCCACATTGTGTGCAAATTGTGTTGGAGAGTTCATGTTTTTATGAGTGTTTAAATTCCTCCTTCTGGGAAAGAATTATTTCCTCAAATGAGGAAATCTAGCTTGCTCTTTTCTGGCAATCATAGAATCATAAACTATAGAATGGTTTGGGATAAAAGGGACCTTAGAGACCGTCTCTTTCCACCAGGGACACCTTCCACTACCCCATGTTGCTCCCAGCCCTGTCCAGCCTGGCCTTGGACACTTCCAGGTACGGAGCAGTCACAGCTTCTCTGGGAAACCAGTGCCAGGGCCTCACCATCCTCAGCATAAAGATTTTTTTTCCCAATATCTAATCTAAATCTCTCCTCTTTCAGTTTGAAGCCTTTCCCTCTTGTCCTGTCACTACCTGCTCTTGTAAACAGTCCCTTTCCAACTTTCCTGAAGGCTCCCTTCAGATACTGGAAGGTCTTTTCCAAGATAAACCTTTTCCTGTGAGAACAGAGAGGCAATGTCTTGCTTGTCTCATCAGCTCTTTCTTACCTGTTTTTTTACTGAATTTGGGAAGTCACTACCTTCTTACTGGAGAAGTGCATAAATAAGGTTGAGAGTGTGCACGAACTGGCAGAGTTCTGCCAAATACAATGCTAAGTTAATTGAGTCTTTACAAGGAGGGGTGGGTACCCAGAAGTCTGGAAGATTGAATGAAATCCTAATTCAGAGTAAGTGTATGATATTGCAGAAAACTGAGATTCCTTGCTCTGAAAAACTTCAGTGAAAACCTGATGTAGATAATGGTTATGCCTACTGATCTGAAATAAGAAAAACCATTTGCTCTGAAACCTGTCTGTCTTGCTTCAACAGGATCTCCAGCAGAGCTGTCTCCTAGTAGTCTTTCTCCAGTTAATCATAGCCTGGGTAAGCTGGAAATACTTACAATTATTTCTCCATGTGTAGTGACTCTTCATTATATATGTAATTACTTTAAAAGTGAAAATGTGCTGTAAGAAATTAAGAGCTATATTAAGAGGTCACTGTTGTGTTGGCTTCGTGATGTTAAGCATAATGGGGCTGGGTTAATCACTTTTTAACAATTACTCTAGTTCTGTACCTGTTGAGCTTGTAGCAAAGAGAAAGAGTGATATCTCTGTGTGTGCAGGAACAGCATTTATAAAATGAATAGTTTAAAAGGATGTTTGCCTCTCTGTAATGCTGCCCAGACTTGCTGTCTCCCTTGTGTGTGTGTTCTGCTGCTCTTCTCATGTGCTGTTTCACCTGTAACCACAGCACAGTTGTTGCTCCCAGATTAGTAGCCCACCTGCTTTGATCCAGTGCTGTTGTTGTGTGTCTGTATAAGTGCCACAGGAAGATCAGATTGCCATGGGTTTGTTTAAGGAATGATGACAGGATGTGACAGGAAAATGCAGAACGCTGAGTAAGTAATTAGGGTAGGTAAAGGGGAAGCAGTGAAGAAAAAAACTGAAGATACACAGGGAAGATTCTCTAGTAGGGGACAATAAAGTAGCTTAGAACTACCTTTATCTAAAGAAACATTGTAATACAAAAGAACATGATTTTCATGTTATTTTTTTTTTTTCATTTTTCTTCAGTGTTTGATAGTTTAATCTTTTCTTTAATGCTGCCAAAATATTTGCAAGCTACAGAAAAGGCAACAGGAATGTCTCAATGTCTGGCGCTCAGAGCACCATTAGCTTAATCATTTTGCTGAGCAAAATGCAAGTACTGAACTAAATGAGCTGTGGTCAGATTAGATCATCCCTTCTTCCCCTCCTCCTTCCCTTGTGTGGAAGATTGAATTCCATTCTATTTACTGAAGTAGGTAAAAAGGACAGCAAGCAAAATATAGTTTGAGTAGTTTGAGGAGGCTACTGCTGTCATTTCTGGGAGAGATAAATAGCAGGGTAGATCAATCTACTTTCAGCCTCAAAATCTGTGTTAAGTTTGGTTTTTAAAATTTTTTTTTAGACTTGCAACCAGTTACTTACTCGGAGCCTGCGTTTTGGTGTTCAATAGCATATTATGAGTTGAATCAAAGAGTGGGAGAAACCTTCCATGCGTCTCAGCCTTCCCTGACTGTAGATGGCTTTACAGATCCATCAAATTCAGAGCGATTTTGTCTAGGTCTGCTTTCCAATGTAAACAGAAATGCTACAGTGGAAATGACAAGGCGACATATAGGTAAAGATCTCTGATCTTTTAACTATTTAATTTCATTTTGTCGGTTAAATTACCTGCAATGACCCAGGTAGGATGTGTGTTGGGTTCCTTTCACCCTTGTGCAGCCAGCCATCAGCCGTATCTCTCAGGGCTTGTCAAGGATAGTTTGGTCTCTCTGGCTGAGAACAGAAGTGGAAAGACACAGAGTCACTGCTTCTGAAATTAGGGAGAAACATAGCAGCTTCTGCTGCTGAAGCCAGTTTGAACTGGGAAGAGAGGTAGTGATGGCTGGAGCTGAAAGGAGCTGCTTTTCCTCACTCAGTAGCCCCATAGCTGGTGGCAGCTGCAGTCACACAGCTGTCACGCTCAGGGCAGC
Source organism: Pyrgilauda ruficollis (assembly GCF_017590135.1). NCBI lineage: Eukaryota > Metazoa > Chordata > Aves > Passeriformes > Passeridae > Pyrgilauda > Pyrgilauda ruficollis. The sequence goes on along the minus strand of NW_024515876.1, from coordinate 700,105 downwards.
ACAGGAGGAAGCCACTCTACTGTGTGGCACTCCTGTGGCTCACATTGCTGTTCTTGCCTTCTGGAAAATGATGGTGCACCAAAGCATCCCAGGGGGCAGATTTGTGGCTCCTGGCATCCTCAGTGGGCCACTCTGCCCTGGGCAGCATTTATATTCAGAATTGCTTGTAATTGAAATCTAAGCTTTAATTACCAAATATTCCCATGTTGCTTAGTTTATTCTAGTTTATAAAATGCAGAACGGACACTGATAGATGAAATTCTGAATTCTTTTCTGAAATGGGAAAAGCTGCTATTGCAGACCCATTGTTTTGATGTGATTAGGGTTTTCTCTGTAATGGTTAATCAAAAATGTTGTTTTCCACAATGCAGTGTCTTGACTTTGGGTTCTTCAGTAAACTACCTTATTTTTTTTGGTCTGGATACTTTCATTAGCAACATTTACAAGTTTGTGGGGTTTTTTAAATTTTTTTTGTTTTTGTTTTTGTTTTTTGGTTTTTTTTGTTTGTTTTTATTTGCAGTAAATTTTCAACCTCTTCTGTAGAACTGACTCCTTTTATGCCAAGTCCAAATGCCAAATCCAAATGCTTGTCTAATAAAATTTTAGATGTGCAGAAACCCAGGCTGTGCCTGTGCTGACTGGTCAAAATGATCAATGATGAGGAAAAGCAAAAAATGTCATGAGCTCTTACTCTTTAATAGAGGGAGCTTACATTTTGTTTGAAAAATGGTTTTAACTAAAAAGGCGAATGGAAACTGTGGCCTCTAAAGTATCTGTTAATTATAAATAGTTCTCTCTGGGAGATCAATTGCACATTATTTACTTTCTGCTAGAAATACACCATGCAGATTTGTTTTCCACTCAGAGAGACAGAACAAAGTAACAGTTTAAAGGTGGAAAATTGAGATTTTTTTTTTTTCAGGTTTTTGGGGGTTTTTTTTTTTTTTTTTTTTTTTTGTTTTTTTTTTTTTTTTTTTTTTTTTTTGTAATAGGGCTAAATGAAGTCATATTGTTTTTGTTAAAGCAGCACAGGGGTATGCAGTGGGTTGTGAAATAGTGTGGGTGTATGTAAGCAGAGAGTGTTGCAGTGGTGATCTTGTGTTTTCTCTTTTTACCATAGTGGCCTGTGCTGCTTCACATACAATGCTTTAATATTAGCACAAGTTTTAATTCTGTTTTTATGAACACTGCTTCTGAGCTTGGATTTGGTTACAAGCCATTATATGGCTGGAAAAGGCTCTTTCACTTTCGACCAAAAATTATTCTGCTTTTCCTTCATATATTGCACATTCATGGAAGAAAAATGCAATTTAATCGTGTTCTGCCCCTTCTACAGCTGTCAGCAGTGAGGTTGTGTAGGTAATTGATTTCTGTTTGTGTTGTAAAGAAAAACCTTGGCCTTCTCTGAAAAATAAACCCCCTTGTTCCCTAATCTGCTTGTGTCATACCATAACTAGAGTTCCTTTGGATTTTACTACAGGCAGGGGAGTGCGTCTGTATTACATTGGCGGAGAAGTTTTTGCCGAGTGCCTGAGTGATAGCGCGATCTTCGTTCAGAGCCCCAACTGCAATCAAAGATACGGCTGGCATCCTGCAACTGTGTGCAAAATTCCTCCAGGTTAGTGGCCTACCAGAGGTCTCGTGGGAAAATACCCAGTGCATGTGCTCACTTAAAGACGTTTGCTTTCCTTTTTTGTAATTCCTTCATAGATTCAGGCTTCTGTGTAGCAAATGCAAGTGTATTCACTGACTGTACCTTTTTGACTCTTTATAGGATGCAATCTAAAAATCTTCAATAACCAAGAATTTGCTGCTCTTCTGGCTCAATCTGTGAATCAGGGCTTTGAAGCAGTTTATCAGCTTACTAGAATGTGTACCATAAGAATGAGCTTTGTTAAAGGATGGGGGGCTGAATACAGGTAAGAAAAAAACCTTCTTTGTTCTTAAATTTAGAGTTAATAGTTTTTGTTCTTTCACTAGTATGCCATTTCTGTCTGTCTTGAAAGCCATACATACACACTTCTTGCTGCTATTGTGGAAGTGCTGTCTGCAAATTGAACCCATATTTTCCTTTTTTCACCCCCTCAGCTATGGAACTGCTAAGTTGCAAAGTCCATAAACTGATTTTAGTGTTGCATTGAAGCCAACTGTTGAGCAAGGAATGTCGTCAAAGTTCCTTTCCCTTCCTCAGTCCTGCTGGCTTGCACGTTGTGGTGAAATCCATGCCATCATCTCAGAGTTCCACAGTTTGTGCTGTGAGATTATGTGCTGTGTGTTAGACTTGCAACTGTCTCTGTCCTGTTCTGCATGTAGCATGAGTGCCTTAGGCTGTGGTGCAGGATGGGGTTGGTGATGCCCAACGGAGACTTGCAGTGCCTCTTGCAGAATGGAATAGCTGGAGAGCGTCTAAGGGATGGCAAATATTTTGGAACTTGCGCTGGAAAAAGCTTTGCAGGAGTAAGATGACTGTGTTTATGTAGTAAAACTTCTAAAAACAGTTCTTTGAGTGGAAAGAAATAGCATTCTATCTGCTTTTGAATGGATTCCAATTGTGTTCTCTATTAGCACAAATGAAGAGTGGTAGTTGAGGACAGTGCCTGTTTTTAATGCAGTATGGAAATTCAAGAACAAAAGGAATTGACTTCTAACTGAGCAAGTTCTAAAGATTTCATTATTTTGGAGAGCTAGACCTGTGGTTTTAAACAAATATCTTAAACCTCTCTAGAAACTGTCCACTGAAAAATGAAGTCTGACATGTCAATACCCTAATGCAATACATAATGATTTTTTAAAAGCCATATAATTTCTGAAATTGAATAATGGTGTGTAGGCTCCATCTGGGTTGATTCCTTTATCTGCTCTTGAAATACATACATGTAAATAGCAGTGTCAGTATGTGGGGGAGGTTTCTCAGCTAAATGAAGCCAATTTTGTAGTAGTCTAATGAGATGAAATGAGAAATTTGAGTAATGGAATAAATTGGTACCTCTTTGTTAGGAAGAGGTGCACAAGAAAAAAATCTGGCTCAGGTTTAAAGAGCTATTGGATTGGCTCTGAAGGAGTATGTATACACTTAAGCATAATTAAATACAACATTCAAATCTGAGCAGAAGAAAGGCTTAATCAGTCAGATTATATAGAGGCATTTTGAAGTGAGTGTAAGTGCTGGTTTAAAACTGTGAGGAGGCTTTTGTTAAAGTTCTTAGTAGAGAGAATGTTGGTGGTTGGTCTATAAACTGTTTGTAGACCATAGGATTGAAAAAGCTGCAGTGGTAGCACTGCCAAAACAGCACAAAAACTGGTTACTGACTCATACTGAACTAATTTCTTTGCACCTCTCTTTAAGATGATGCTAATAAATTACTGATACACAAAGCTTGTAAATATGCTGCAGTTGGGATTAGAGCAAGAAGAGGTGGCTGCAATGACACAACCTTGAATTTAAGTTAATATAGCCTGACTTGTTGAAATGGATCAGGAAACACTGTAAACCCCATCACTTGTTAAAACATCTGTGCTTCATTATTTTGTGAAAAAACCATTTCTCTTAGAACAGTTTTAGGCAAAGGCAAAGCATTACTTGCATTTTAAGCATATGTGCATAAATGTGCAGGTACAGCAAGGTGATATGTTTTATAGGCTTGGTAGACACAATACCTAACAAAGCTTTTTGCTTTGTTTACATGTTGGCCCAAATTGGGCATGGTGGAAGTTCTGATCACCAGTCAAATGTTCATGTTAGCACAGGAACTATCCAGGTCCAGGATCATCTTCTAAAGAAAGATCAGCAGGGGTAATTAGTAATCTTTGAACTGGAAATCTTTGGGTTGAAGAAGCTGAGTTTTTAGCTTTAAGGTAGTTGCCCAGTGACTGTCACTATTTTACCAGTTTTTACCAGCGTGGTGCAAAGGGAGGATTGTTGAACAGAACCAGTTGTAAAATTTTGAGGAATTGTGTTGTGAAACACATTGCAGGAGAGTTGGCAGTGGTGGAACAATGAACTTCCTTCTTTGGGAGAGGATTCAAGAGTAAATGGAACTATATTTCCTGTGGTTTAGATTTGTTTTTCTGTTGTATCACTTTGTTATGGCATAGGCATTTGGGGCTAAGATAACTGTTTTGTAGAGTGCTGAAAGAGCACAGACCCCAGCTGCTGTCTTCTAGAAAATGTGAAACTTTTGAAATCAATCTTCAGTGTCTTAATCTTTCTGCCTTTTCAGTTCCTCTGTTTATATAAACAGATTTCCTTGAAGCAAAGGCCTGCAGTGCCAACAGTAAAAACGAAGGAGCTCAGTTTGTGTCTGACTAATCTGCTGCCTTTGAATCTTGGGATAGCTGGAATTACTATGAAAAACTGGCTTAGCAACCATAGTCTTGCCAGTCTGGTTAGGGAAAACTCCCATGCCTAGAGAGGGTACAGTGAAATAGGATTTCTCAGGCAGAGTTTGTTTTGTCCAATACTGATTTCTTTACTTTGGAGATGAGAAGGAAGATGTTTGAATAACAGATCGGGGAAACAAAGGTACATGGGAGAGAGAATAAAGCTTTTATGGTTGTCAGTCCTTCAGCTTTACTGAAATTTGCTATATGGTGTTTAAATAAAGGCTTCTATTGCGGAAAATTATAGGCAAGTTAGTATAAAAGACAAGGGAAACCCAATTTCTGCTTCAGTTGTTTGTGTGAGGATGTTGTAGTACAAAACACATGTAGAAGTGTAAGATTACAGGAAATCAGAGATAAAGTTTGGTGTTCCTTTGAGATACCATCAGTTAACTCAGTATAACCACACACTGTGTTTTGATACAGTGTTTCTGACATCTACCAATTTCCTTGTAAATTTATCATGTAGTTAACTCCAAAAAGCCAGAGCTTATGATCACCATAGCACTGTGGTGTTTTCCACACTGACAGTGCAGAGCCAAGGGTTTCTATTCCATATTTCTCAGTAGTTGTCTACAAAACTCTAATCCAGTTATACATGCAGAGCCAAGGGTTTCTATTCCATATTTCTCAGTAGTTGTCTACAAAACTCAAATCCAGTTATACATGCAGACCCTTGAAAGGTTGAGATACAGCTGCACACAGTTGTTTGTGGTGTGAGCACTGCATCACCTGGACAACCTTTGCTTCTAAACTTCTTTTTAGAAGTAAGGCTCTTAGTGTGTGGCACTTGAAGAAAATGCTTGTGTTATTATTCTCCAGGATGAAATATTCTTCATGTATTATGGACAAGCATGTAATTATTGATTTGTCTTACATATGTGAAGTGGAGTTCTGGGACTTTTTTTTTTTTTCTGGAAAAAGTTTAGTAACAGTTATGGTAATGGTTACAGATTTCAATCGCTGTGTACTAGATATGGATGGAAACATATTTAATCATATGATGCAGAATTTTGTGGCAGCTGAACCTGCTTTCTGGCTGTAGTGGGTTGACTCTGGCTAGATTCCAGGCAGCTACCAAAGTAGCTCTCTCACTCCTGTCCACAGCTGGACTGGGGAGAGAAAGTAGAGCAAAATAGTAATGAGATAATGACCAAGAGAGACCCTCACCAAATACCATTTGGGAAAAACAGGCTTGAATCAGAGTTATTGAATGAATTATTGCTAACACAACCAGAGCAAGGTAATGAGCAGTAAAATAAGACCTAAAACACTTTCACCCCTTGCCAGCTCTACCTTCTCCCCCAGCTGCAAAGGGAGGTAGGAATGTGTGTCCTTGTCAGTTCTTCAGGTGTTGTTCCTTCCACTGCTCAGGGACAGAAGTCAGAGTCCTCCCCCTGCTCCAGTGTGGGGTCTCTCCCACAGGAGACAGTTTTACATGAACTTCTCCAGTGTGAGTCCATCCCATGGGCAACAATTCTCCATGAACTGCTGCAATGTGGATCACTCTTCCATGGGGTGCAGTCCTTCAAGGACAGGCTGCTCCAGCATCTCCCCTCTCCACAGGTCTCCCACAGGCTCTCAGGCATCCCCTGCTCTGGTGTGGGCTCCTCCAGGGGCTGCAGGTGCATCTCTGCAACCCTGGTGCCCTCCATGGGCTGCAGGGGAATCTCAGCTCTGGCACCTGGAGCAGCTCCTGCCCCTCCTCCACTGCCCTTTGTGTCTGCAGAGTTGTTCCTCTCACTTGTTCTCACCCCTGCTCTTCTGTGCCCACAATTAAAACTGGGCAAAAACCTAATTTTTTTCTTAACTCTGTTATCCCGGAGGCATCACCATTCCTAAGTGGCCCAGCCTTGACCAGCAGGATGTCCATCTTCAGAGCTGCCAAAGGATATCTCTGCCAGACATGAAGGAAGCTTGTGGCAGCTTCTGACAGAAGTCTCCTCTGCTACCAAAACCTGGTGACACCAACCCCATGGAGTGACTTTTCCCTGTTCTTTGTTTTCCAGGCGGCAGACGGTAACAAGCACTCCTTGCTGGATTGAGCTTCACCTGAACGGGCCTCTACAGTGGCTGGACAAAGTATTGACTCAGATGGGCTCCCCTTCAGTTCGCTGCTCCAGCATGTCCTAAAACTCTCCTCTGTCACCAGTGGGCTAAAAATCGAGTCCAGTCAACAGACTTAATATAACAGCTCGTCTGTCGTAGTATTTGTGTGTGGTCCCCATGAACTGTTTACTATCTAAAAAGGATTTTTAAAAAGGAAAAAAAAAAAAAAAAAAAAAAAAAGAAAAAGAAAAAAAAAAAAAAAAAAAGAAAAAGAAAAAAAAAAGAAAGGAAAAGAAAAAAGAAAAAACAGCACTTGAGGTCTCATCAGTTAAAGCACCTTGTGGATTCTGTTTCCTATACTCTGATACTAGATGAAAATTTAGTGTATAGAAAAGCCTTCTTCAGAAAGAAGGGACAGTTCTAAAGACTCTTTAATGGTGTTTTTTATTGGGTATATAATTGAGTGTCCTAATGGTTATCAATAACATGAATAGCTAAGTATATATACGGATAATGTATCATGATCTCAAATATCACAGTATTGTGCTGTTCTACATTTTAGTTCCCATAAATAGTAATTTTGGTTTTTTGATTGGGGCAAGTATCTCATGAAATTCCAAGACTGTGCTCCCTTATTCTTTTATATTTTTTTAATATAAGCAGGTTTTCAAGTTGTCCTAAACATAAAAACACTTTCCTTGTAGAAAAGCTGAATTTTTTGCTGTGTTCTTAAAGAGAAAGTCCCTCCATTGGAAGGGAAAGAAATGTCTTGAGATTCATCTGTGAAGTCTTAAGATACTTTATTTACTTAATGGGGCCTAAAATGAATTCATATTATAAATTCTGAGTGTCCATCACACTAGCAGTCTACTTTTTGATACCCATTTGAGTTGATGCATCTGTTGCCAGCAGTATTGCCGGCAGTGGTGTAATTTGGGACTTTTTTGTACCTTGGATCATTGAAATGAGTGATTTTTTTCTCATGGACTGAGAATTTACCATGGCTTTGGATATTGGATTAAGTGCACAAGATTATTGGCTTACCCCTTACATCTGTATTTTTTTTTTCATTTAATAAGTCTTACCCCCTATCATGTGTTTTTTTTTTTCATTTTTTCATATGTCACTAAGAATAATGGGGTTTAGTTTTCAAAGCCGTATACCTTGAAAAATTATTTCCCAGGGTAAGCTAGACTCTTTGTTTAGGTTTTAAATAGATGCAGCTTCTTAACATATTTCAGTAACAGAATTTAAATTTCTTATCTGAGTCGCTTTTATAGTTTACTTACACACCAGATCATACGCATTCATTATGTCATAATGGGCCTTGTTATTAAAAGTAGTTGCTTCTGCAAAACCTCTAGAATAGTGGTTGCTGAGGTATGACCAGCAAAGGAGGACTTCTAGGTTCTTTGTAACAGTGCATGTTATTGTGAACCCTTGGACACTACAGCTGCACCATATTAAAAATATTCTGAAATATATTCTACAAATAAGTCTGGGTTGGGGCTGGGTTGGGAAACTGTATAGAAGGGTTATTCTGACTTGAAAAATACACATCTTACTAACAATCTTGTGATCTAGCTGTCTGTCATTCTTTTGTTATTGTGGCAGTAGCAGGATTGCCTTTGTCTGTTTTTTTCCATTGTTTCATCAATTACACTAGTTCTGTACTTTGTAAGTACAGCTAGTGATAACTTAGCTTTGAGAACAAAAATGTGGCCAGTGTTACAGCTTTTAATCACTTGACTGAATTGATGATAGTGATGGATATTTTTATGCCATAATGACTAGGGCATAGAAGCAATACCAAAAATCAAGCCTTGAGAAAATGGGCCAGACACCTTTCAAAAATTGGCAAAGCAGTTACCAGTTTGTGCTAGTTTTACCAGTAGACTAATGTATTGGTAGAACTTGTGGACCTAAGAGATAAGCTTCATGCGTGTTGCATTTGCCTAATATGTGAATACACTAATAAAAGTTTTAATTCTCAAAATGGCCGTTTGTTTTTTTTTTAATTAATTGCTGCCTATATTTTTTCATCGAAGATTAGGAGTTACCCTTATCCACCCAGTTAAATGGTACAAGTGTTCTGCATGTGGTGGGTGGAAAGCAGAGTTTAGATCCTAATACCACTTTCCATGCAGCTGTTGTGGAGGTTCTGGATCTGTGTGTGTTTGGTGGTACAGACTCCTGCTCCTGATGGAGTTTATTAAAGCAGTTGTTTTTTCCCTGCCACAATCAAATTGCATCCTGCTATCTCAGGTGTTTACTTTCACCTGTGAGATGGACAAGATCAACTTGTCTGGGTCAGAGTTAGGTTTTTGAGCAGGTTGCAGCTTGAGTCAGTTGGGTGGCCTAATTCTGTGGTCTCCTTGCTGTGGATTTCTGAATGTGCCTTTCACCTGTGGCAGTGTTAGTTGCTTTGCCTTGAACACTGTAGTCACCTTGACTCTGCCTCTTCTTGGGGTGGGCACTTCCAAGGAGAGTGCCATTCCCTGCAGACACTGCCTGTGGTGCAGAGCCTTTCTGGTCTGTGTTGAAGCCCCTGTTTTTGACTTCTGCTGGTACCACTGAAATGTTCTCCTGCCATTGCTGTTCCAGCCACAGCTTAGAGGCACAAGGGAGCTTATCTGTGTTTGTAATGTTTACTCATCTGTGTTTCATTTAAGTGCCTTTGGCAGTTCTTGACTAACTTTAACCTACCCCTTAATCCAGTGCCTTTCTGACTTATCCCACTGCTGTTCTGCTCTCCTTCAAAATCATGCAGATGACTGCAGCATTTTAGTGCAGAATACCTGTGGTACATAAGGAATGTGACTTTTTCCCTCTCCTCTTCTGCCAGTCAAAGTACTGATGTCCAAATACAAATAAAAAGTGATTTTTTTTTTTTTTCAATTAGGCTATTTTGCAAAATAAAACCTAGCAAGCAGGGAGTACTCAAGTGGAGATGCTTTCAGTAAAGTGTGGGGATCCAGCTGCTTACATGTATCACAGAGCTGAAAAAACTGTACAAACTTTGTATTGACTTTAATTCCATGAGCTGGGGTTCTGATCTCTCTTGTCACTAGCCCTGTGTGAGCTTGATTTTCATAGTATTGCCAAAGCCAAGTAATCCAGCACCAGGTGGTTAATGTAAACGTCCAAACCTAAAAATTATTTTTGAGTTGCCTTTTGGCAGCTTGGAGCCACAGAGTTGACTTTTCAGAACCCTTCCTCCAAAGAAAAACTTGATTTCGTTGTCGCAGGGCTGAGGCTTTGATAACCATGTGGAATGCCTGGATTTTTACAGCTTTAAACTGTGAGAATTGGTAGTAGAGTGTCATCATCTCTGCATGTTTCCCCTTCTTTTTGCACTTGGCTCCTCTCTAGGTGGCAAGATTCCTGCAATAGGCATTCCCTACTCATATTTCAGCATTTTATGTGGAGTCCTTGGATTTCAGGTGGTGTTACACAAATCTGGAGCACCATGAGACCTGTGGTGTTCTCTTGTTTTTATTCAGGACATTGTGTTTAACCAGATCTTAACCTCCTTGAGACCAATTGCAGGCGAGGAGAGTAAATAATTTAACTTCAGACACCATATAAAATTGACAGGGAGAGGTAAAATCTGAATTTGGCTGTCTGGTAGCAAAGGCTGTTGGCAGAGGAGCATGTTTTAAGTGCATGATGTAAATATAAATGTCTGCCTTAAGAGGTTCTCCAGTGCTATCAAAGTAGTGAGCTAAAATATTTAAGAATAAAAGGTTTAAACTAATTAACACACAGCTAGAAATCACAACTTATATACTTCATCGAACTCTTTGTTTCCATGTGTCCAACATACAAATAAAAAGTGATTTTTTTTTTTTTTCAATTAGGCTATTTTGCAAAATAAAACCTAGCAAGCAGGGAGTACTCAAGTGGAGATGCTTTCAGTAAAGTGTGGGGATCCAGCTGCTTACATGTATCACAGAGCTGAAAAAACTGTACAAACTTTGTATTGACTTTAATTCCATGAGCTGGGGTTCTGATCTCTCTTGTCACTAGCCCTGTGTGAGCTTGATTTTCATAGTATTGCCAAAGCCAAGTAATCCAGCACCAGGTGGTTAATGTAAACGTCCAAACCTAAAAATTATTTTTGAGTTGCCTTTTGGCAGCTTGGAGCCACAGAGTTGACTTTTCAGAACCCTTCCTCCAAAGAAAAACTTGATTTCGTTGTCGCAGGGCTGAGGCTTTGATAACCATGTGGAATGCCTGGATTTTTACAGCTTTAAACTGTGAGAATTGGTAGTAGAGTGTCATCATCTCTGCATGTTTCCCCTTCTTTTTGCACTTGGCTCCTCTCTAGGTGGCAAGATTCCTGCAATAGGCATTCCCTACTCATATTTCAGCATTTTATGTGGAGTCCTTGGATTTCAGGTGGTGTTACACAAATCTGGAGCACCATGAGACCTGTGGTGTTCTCTTGTTTTTATTCAGGACATTGTGTTTAACCAGATCTTAACCTCCTTGAGACCAATTGCAGGCGAGGAGAGTAAATAATTTAACTTCAGACACCATATAAAATTGACAGGGAGAGGTAAAATCTGAATTTGGCTGTCTGGTAGCAAAGGCTGTTGGCAGAGGAGCATGTTTTAAGTGCATGATGTAAATATAAATGTCTGCCTTAAGAGGTTCTCCAGTGCTATCAAAGTAGTGAGCTAAAATATTTAAGAATAAAAGGTTTAAACTAATTAACACACAGCTAGAAATCACAACTTATATACTTCATCGAACTCTTTGTTTCCATGTGTCCAACATTTTTCATGTTGAAGTGGGAGGGTGTGAAATTTGGGGGTTTGATAATCATCTGCAGCTCTGAATAGCTGGCACAATGAACTGTGTTTTGTTTTAGCCTTGAAACTTGTCACACTTCATTGTGGTTTGGGTTTTTTAGCATTGCAAGCTGAAATTTTACTGCAGCTGGGTATTGAGTTAAAATATTGTGAAATACAGGATTCACTACACTCCGCCCACAGTGTTTTACTTGAGTATGAAGCACTGTTCTTTTTACCAAAACAAGTTTGGCTAACCTAATTTTGGGGAACTGAAGCTGAAGCTTCAGTGCTAGCTCTGAAGCATTAGTGGGATATTGTGTTTGTTAAAAAAACCCATAAAAATACTTTGTTAATAAAAAATGATAAAAATAGTTTTATAACTAAAAATAGTTATAAAACATAACAGTGGCATTAGCAACCGCTTTTGGAAGGAAGAGAGGAAGTTCCCCAAAGTGAAATCCTGTGATCCCCCTGTCACACCAGCAATAGAAACAGGTTCTGTCCCCACGTGTCTTGATGGGATTAATGTGCACTGCCCACTGGTGTCGACCAAAGCCTCGTATTTTTGTGGTTCTCATGTGCCAGGCCAATGAATCCACACAGTCCAGAAAACACGGTTTTCCTGTGCCTCTACCTGGCTAGAGGCAGGGCCCCTCTAATCCTGGTTGTCCTTCTTTCCTTGGACATGTCTTGGAGGTTCCTTCAAGGGGATCGGACACGTCATCATCATCATCATACCTGGCAGTTTGGCTGCTATGGGCAACTGGAGCTGCTTTCCTTGTGGTGGAACGTCCTCTCTGAGCCCTGTCTTCCTTCAATTCACGCACCTGTCGGGCCAGAGCAACAGTGGATTTTCCATCCCATTGCCTCATGTTTTCTCCACAATCATGCAGGAAGAACCACAGCTCAGCTCGTGGGGTGTACCTTCTCTCTCCATCTGGGGAACGTCTGCCTTGGGTACCAGAACCTCTGATCTGTACTGCCAAGATTTGGAGAAGGTCTTCCTTAATCTCCTCTCTGAGCTTCTTATGATTCTCCTCTATTTTATGCTCTAATCTCTGCAGACGTGTTTCCACCGTTGCGATTCTGGCATGTGTTGGGCCATGCACAGCATCTGCATCAGCTCGGAGCTTCCTTGCCATGTCAAGCACGGTCTCATCCCTGTCATCCCACTTCATTATGGCTAAAGCAGAAGCATATTCTTGTGGCCCAAGTCGTACAAGTTTTTCACCACATCACGGATGTGCATGGCACAAAGTCTGGATTCCTAGCTGTTATGTCATCTGAGAAGATAATCTCTGCCACTGCCATTTCCCTCAAGCGTTGGATCTCTTGCTCCATGGTCTTCCAATGGGTTTGCTGCACATGGAGAGCACATGCACACAGGTATCTTTGTGACACACTTCCAAAGATCTGTGCCCTGAGGCTGTGAGGGTTAGCCCCTCTCATCATGCCTTGGTCGATGACAGGACCATGTGACAGGGATCCCAAATGCCTCGCTTCAGCACCGTCCAGAATTGTAGCCTGGCCTGCAGCATCCCAAAGACTTACTAACCAACTAATTATAGATTCATCAGGTTGAGTGTAATCCTTTCTTAGGCCACAAAGGTCCTTCAGCAAAAAGGACTCGGTATTGGCTTGTGATCTTGTGCCAGTTGCTGGCCTTGAGGTTCCTTCCCCTCCATATTCATCATCCACTGGGAGACTGGTTTTGGTTTTGTGTTTCATGCCTCTCGTGGTAGGAGCAACAGCCCTTGGTAGAGGTTCACAGTCTGGTTTAGCTGTGGGTTTAGGCTCACAGTCTGGTTTAGCTGTGGGTTTAGGCTCACTGTCTGGTTTAGCTACAGCCTGAGTCACTGGGGTAGCTGCTGATTTATCTCCCTGCCCCTGCCTCTGTCTGCTGCCCGACAGTATCTATCTATCTTATCTGCATGCAATAAGCATAGGCCAGGGCCCTGGTCGATGACAGGACCATGTGACAGGGATCCCAAATGCCTCGCTTCAGCACCGTCCAGAATTGTAGCCTGGCCTGCAGCATCCCAAAGACTTACTAACCAACTAATTATAGATTCATCAGGTTGAGTGTAATCCTTTCTTAGGCCACAAAGGTCCTTCAGCAAAAAGGACTCGGTATTGGCTTGTGATCTTGTGCCAGTTGCTGGCCTTGAGGTTCCTTCCCCTCCATATTCATCATCCACTGGGAGACTGGTTTTGGTTTTGTGTTTCATGCCTCTCGTGGTAGGAGCAACAGCCCTTGGTAGAGGTTCACAGTCTGGTTTAGCTGTGGGTTTAGGCTCACAGTCTGGTTTAGCTGTGGGTTTAGGCTCACTGTCTGGTTTAGCTACAGCCTGAGTCACTGGGGTAGCTGCTGATTTATCTCCCTGCCCCTGCCTCTGTCTGCTGCCCGACAGTATCTATCTATCTTATCTGCATGCAATAAGCATAGGCCAGGGCCCAGTCATCATGGCAGTTCTCTTCCAGATATTTCCCCACCTCACCTGGGTTCTGAATTTGTTCACAGGCTATTGGATCAGAAAATTCCTTCAGGGTTTGACCCATTCTCTCCCATTCTCCGCGCCACTCAGAATTTTCTACGACTGGGTCCACGCCTGGGTCAGGGTTCTCATCAGCCGCTCTGGACATCTCAGCTCTCATTCTACACAAGCTACAAACTATACAGAGAAAGCCTACCAGGTGAAATAGCAGAAGGGTGGTATCCTTGGCATCCAGGGGAAACTGAACGTTCTCAAAAAATGGTATTAATGGATTTAAAGGAAAAGAAGGAAAGGAAAGGCTGGGAAGCCTCATCCCCTCTTCCTCCTCTAACTGGGTGCAGTTATGAATAAACCCCCAAAACATGCTACTGGAACTAGGACACAGGGTACAAAGAAACCATAAACCATACATATTTCCAACAAACGCCAGTACCTTTGTTAAGTTCCTATAAATCATTATCACCACACCCAGCAAAATATCAAGCCGAATACGTGCCCCTCTATGTGCCACGGACAATACTGGAGCTATCTGTGGATAGAAAAATAAACTTAGGGACCAGAAAGGAATTAACAGCTCAAACAGGCCCAGGGGCCAGAGAAACATCAAGGCCTCCACCAAGAGACACTACAAACTCAAGCAACATAGTAGGTACCAAGTGCTTAATTCCAAGACAAAGCAAATGAAAACAAAATGCAATCAGTTCAGGTTTTTTCCACTTTCTTGAGCTCTGTGTTCGGTGCCAAGATATTTGTCCTGGTTTGGGACAGATTTGGGAGGAAACTTCCCAAAGGGGTCTCCTCCAAAAAATGAATTTCAGCAGCCCCTCCACCAACCAGTTTGGGAGAAAAATCTCCTTGGAGAAAAGCTGATAAAAACCTGTTTCTTTAGCAAGCAAAGTATTCACAAACATTAAAAAAAAATAAAAATAGTGAAACCTCTTGTTGCTCTGAAGAGATGGCAAATTCGGAGTCCTTCTGTGGGTGTGGCTCAGTCCCTCCAGGGCTCAGCCTGGCATCCAGGCTCAGTGTGCAGCTTTTGGCAGGGGAAGCCTGAGTGATTGTCCTGGTGTCCCAGACCGGAGGAAAACTGAACATTTCCAGAGGGGAGAAAAATCTCCACAGTCCTGGGAAAACTCTTCTTGCCTTGGCTAATGAGGAAAACCAGCGAAAAAAGCAAAGAAAAACTCCTGGTCTGTCTCTCACTCTGCCCTGCTGCGAGCTCAGAGAGAACTGAACTCTTACCTCTGAGTTTTGAATACAAGCCTCAAGAAAATTCCACCACTCTCCCTGCCCCTCTCTCCCCCTCTCTCTCTCTGGGCCTGGCTTAAAGCTACAGGGCCATTTCTGGGCACACAGCAGATCAGGTGATAGGGGATACACTGCATCATAAAGTCACCCCAGGACACCTGCCAGGGACTTCATTTGCAACTGGTCTGAAGCTGTATCACTACTGAGAAAATACGAATGAAATGTGTTTTTCCTGACCACTTAAGCTTGGCGAGTGAATAACAGTCATAAACCATATTAAAGAAGGCCTTTTAAAACACTCTTCAGTCATGTTGGTTCTCTTTTCCATCTCTCTTGGGTAAAAAGTTCTCTGAGTAAGGTTGACATCTCTTCTCTTGGGAAAGCAGTGTGTGCAGCAAGGTTCTTGTCCTGCATTGTCACAGCTACAAGAACTAGAACCAAGGCCTCAAAGCTGAGAGCAGTCTTTGATGTTGTGCTAGTTGTTGTTTCATTAACTGCAATCAGGATTAAATCTAGTTGGCTGGCAGAAGGAAAATGAATGGCAATGGATATGCAGAGATGTCAGACCTTGGTGCTCTTGATCCTTCTCTCCCATGTAGAAGATCTGGTCAGAATGGATTCGATAAAACCCAGTTGCTTGTCCTGTTTCTTTTGGAACAGGATCCAAAGTGTCTATGGGCATAGATATTCTGGCCCTGCTGTTTTCCTAGCAGGGGAAGATGAAACAAAGAAAGCTTCTGACACTCTTGATTTTTCTGTTAGCAGCAGCATTTTTGCTCTATTTGCTTGTCTAAAACTATAGTAAGGTATCATAAAGAATTTATGCCTCATGAATTAATTGAGCTTATGAGCAATGTGCACCTGAGGCTGCAAATTCAGTTTGATTTTAAAACTTACTCTGCCTTTAAAGTCTAGTTTGCTTGCCTTTTCATTTTGAAGTGAAATTCCAAGAACAGCTGTTGTGCACTTAGTGTGGAGGATTATAAAACATAGGTAGCCAGCAGTTGCAGTTTATCTTTGGGTAAAGAGTTGGACGCACTCCATGGGTTCGTATTTAATCTAATTTAATTGGGGAGGAGTTGTTTAGAAGATGGTCACCTTTGATCAACTACACAAGGAGACCACAGCCTCAAACATGCACCCAATTTCTGAGGAAACTGGAGTAGAGGCAGGGCAAGGTGTAGAGCCAAGTCCTGGACCAGGGAATTGCAGACCCCCCCAGTTACCTGCCACACACTCAGAACTCTTCAGAGATACCAAGCAGTTGGACAGATGCACTGGAATTGTCTAGATGCATGAATTTCTTTGAAATTACACCAATGCATAACGAATTTAGAAACACTTCAGAAGACCTGTCTCTTCCGTTTGTGTTGCATGTCCTTGGTGGGTGGGTCTGCAGAATTCACAAAGTGAAGCTGAGAAAAATGTGTGTGTGTGTGTGTGAGAGAGAGAGAGAGAGAGCTGGTGAGATTCCCGTGGGGGTTACTCAGCATGGATTCCCCAGGGCTTTCACACCTGTGTGTTGGTGCAATTCTTTTTTCCCTGTGGGATCACTGGTGGAGTCTGTGGTTAAAAACAAAACGCCTCAGGCAGCAGAGGGGCAGGACTTCATCGCAGTGAAGCTCTGGGAACAATCACACTGATCTTGCTGAGAGGAGATTCCTTGCAGCTTCCTTGTGAGCTGCAGGAAGAATTGCCCTGCTGGGTAATTGGAGGGGTAAATTGGGTAATTACCTGCTGGGTAATCTGTCCCTGTGAAGGACAGTGTGCTGTCACAGGGGGTGTTGATTCAGGTACAGGCCCAAGTGAAAATTCTTACAGGCCTCAGCCAAGGTGTTCACAAATAGAATTAGCTGTGCCTGTGTTCCTCGTGCTTGGTGCCAAAGCTGGCAAAGGCAGAGGCAGCCTGGGCTGCATTATCCTGCAGGCATAAATGGATGAAGATCAGCAAGGTCCACTTGAGGGCTGAGTGAATAATCACCACCCAGGCTGCTGCCTAATAGTGGAAAAAGAGCCTTTGCCTTATGTTTTTGTAAGGGGTCTGACGAATAGCAAAGGGCATCAAGTTTGGTAGAGGAGGTCCTGGAAGGAAAAAAAAAATTGCAGTGAGGAACAAATGAAAATATCTTTTGGATGAAGAGCTGCCAGGCACCTGAGGATCTCAGCAGCCTGGCAGGCTGTGGGTTGGGATGCACTGTGGTCACTCTGGAGAGTGTCTGCCTCCAGACTGGACATTCCTAACAGGATCCTGCTTTGCACAGGAGATGCATCTCCATCACGGAAGTGTACGTTCATAACCCAGCATCTCTTTTGGTACTTAGGCCTGGAAAATGATAACATTAATTTAGAAACAGTAATCTCCTTCTAGACAAGTACACTTTTCTTCTATAGCTTCAGAAGTCTGAGAGTCCAATGGGAAGAAAAACCACAACAATTAGCAATGGTGCTGTTAGTACTGATGGGAGGGAAAACATCTTCATAATGTGTGCAGACTTTGAGGTTTGTGCCGTGTATGAAATTAAAATGGGCAAAGAGCCAGGGCTGAGAAATACAAAGGTTTAGTAAAAGAGGAGAAGTGGTGGAGCTGGAAAAAAGAATGAGAGGGTGGCTCAGCTTCAGCAGTGATACGTGGTGACAAAGGCACCCTGAGCTGCTATCCGAGCGCTCGTGATACCCATCTGCTTAAAGATCATAAAACTCATTTTCCTTTTGTTACAGCACCGAAGGGGTTGTTGGAGCACAGGAGCGGGTTTGATGGAAGTGGGGCTGAGGAGCACAAATCCAGTTTTGCATCTCTTGTTGCCAGAGCTGAGGCTCAGCATGGTCTCTTCTGGAGCAAATTCAGTTCAAGACCGAAGAACCAACAGGACTTGCCCTGTCTCCTGGTGGTTACCTGACCATGAGGATAAGCAGTCTTATAAATTAATAGTAATAAGTAGCCCACAACCTCCATGGAAAGAGTTTTGCTGTAATATCTGCATGAATTTTTTATTCTGAAGAAATGTTTTGCTTTTTCTTTAGTGCTTGGACAGCTCTTGGGAGTGTTCAAGTGCTCCTTGGCAAATAGTTCATCTCATCCTGTAGCATGAGGGTGTTTTGTGATGGGGCTTTGGGAGGAAGGGCTTTGTTTTTGGGGAATTCAGAAGAGTCTGACTTACTGAAAGTCTGCAAGACTTTTTTGTCTCCTGATTCTGTTCTTAAAACACTTAAATCCAAAGTTAGTGCAGTTTTGCGTGACAGCAGCCACGCTTGTAAAATGTGGAGAAAACACTATGGTCTTCTGAGGCCCTGAGGAAGAATATTAAAGAGGAAATTTTTCAGAATACTTATTTGCCAATAGCAGGAAGTCCTATTAAAAAGGGAGAGGAAAAAAACAGCTTCAAAGTTTTCTGCTTTAAAACAGGGTGGGGGAAGTGGAAATGGAATTAGCGTGCAAGAAACAATCTAAATATTTTAATTGTGTTTGGATTGCACTGGGTTGAAACTTGCCTGGCTGATGGACCAAAGCCTTGAAGAAGTGAAGCTTGAAGAGACTTAATTTCAAGCATAGGACACTTTGTCATAAATGTGCATTATATTTTTAGCTTGCTGTGTCAACAGCAGCCCTTGCTCTGTGCAGTTTCACTTGGCTGACAAAAGCAGTGTGACAAAGGTGTGCTCTCCCTGCTGGAGACACTTGGAAACAGGTCAGCCATCAGCCGAGTTATTGATTTTGTGTGATGTCAGAAACTAACTTGGTGCCTCTGGGAAGGCAGTTCTGATCTCTGCACCATCCCAAGGACACAAATTCAAGGTCAGTATTCCCATTTCCCTCTTGGACCTTACTTCTGATCATCTTGTTGAAATCAAGGGTGTCTGGCAGAGGTTTGCTGCAGTAATGCCATAATTAAGTGATAATTACCATAATTTGGGTGTTCTCTCTGAGCTCCACCCACTGTCATGAGTTTACACAGGACCCTTGGGAGTCAAAACCCTTGAGCTCCCTGAAAAAGATGACTTTAGAATTTTGGGATCTGTTTGCACGCAGAGCTTTCCCCAGGCTTGCACCAAAGGCTGAGATGATTGTGTGAGCAGAAAGAATGATTTATCCTGACTTTAGGATGATGACCAGAGCTTTGGGAAGTTGTATCTCTGGCATGGGATAAGGAGAGATTCCCCTAGTCTGCCCCCAGTCCCTGGGTCTGGTGCTGTCAAAAGATCAGGGCAGGTTTAGAATAACTAATGTCCTGTTAATTAGCACTGCAGCAGGTGGCACTGGCCATACCAATTGCTAATGATGGGCCTCTTGTTTCTGACTGTGTGTCTAACAAAAAATAAAGGCAGATTAATTTCTGGCTGTGGCCTAAGGAGCTCCAGTGCCCTTGCAGAGGGTGCTGCTAGCCTAAATTTGCCATGACCCTGTCAAAATCCAGCTCCATGGGTGAGCCAGCTTTTGAAAGGCATTTATATTTCTTTGATATTAGGCCAAATCATTGAAAGTCGTCTAATTAAGGAAAGAGTAATCTAGCTGAGGAAGTGATTAAAAACAATGGAGGAGCAAGGGAGTAGTGTGTGGACTTCTTCCCGTGGCATGGGGTGTTTTAGTGGCAGATCCAGTTCAACCCAAAATTCATGTCTAGGATGCTGACACTGGTGTACCTGCATCCATGGAGCTCTGTTTGCAAGAATTTTCCTCAGCTGTGGTTGAGCCAGTTCTGAAACTGATGATTTCCAAGATGTGCCTTTTGAGGTGTACAGCAGGTGTTCCCCCCCATTTTAGATTCTCTGCTGCCCTGTGCTCTGTCTGGCTTTGGTGCAACCTTGCCTTTCACTGAGCCATATGGGATTTTTTTTATTTTGTATTCTTGTTATCCATGTGGCCAAGTGACAAGCCGGGTCGCTTAGAGCATCCTCCCTCCAGAAAAGAACTGATTGAGTGTGCAGATTTAAAAGGAATTAAATAGTCATACTGAACAAGATCGAGGTAATACCATCATTTCAGCAGTTCAGAAAAAGAGATCTCTTTTCTCAGCCTCACTCCCTTGAAAGGTGTTTGTAGGGGTTGCTTCATCCAGAAGAGGAATCAGATTCTCTCCACACCTCCACAGCCATGGCAGGGAAAGTGATCTGCTGGAGGTTTGTGTGGAGGAGTGCCAAGGGAGATGAGCAGTGTCTGTGTACAGATGGAAAGCAGGTAAGAGCAGTCACTGGGTGGTATTTTACGCCCCTGTTTTGCTGGAGTGCTCGGGTGCTTCTCGCCCTGTCAGCCCTGTGTGCTTACACACAAGGTTAAACTCCTGGGGGTTTCTCTGTTGCCATCACCCCAGGATGCGTCTGCAGCAGCAGCAGCAGCATTTAAACCCACATCTTCCTGCCTCCCAGCCTCAGGCTGGCTTCAGGAAGCCACAGCACTTTTCTGACAGGGTACCACTGCTGGCAGCCCATAGCTCTGAGTTGTGGAAACGCTGAGGTGACTTTTGTGTGGCTACAGGGCTCTTTTGCTTCGTGTCCCCGTTCCTGTGGAGCTGGCTTGGTTTGAGCCCAGTGAGACCCACCAGGATGTCTCTGTCTTATCCTTGGTTAATGGGACAGTGGTGGAGATGTTGTGAATGTAACTCAAGAGGGGAGGTCGGCTTTCTGACCAGCTGAAATGGCAAAGTGTCTTCTTCAAGGAGGCAAAATAATGATAACCAGGTGTTGATGTTTATGAAACTGGTTGTACAGCAGTTGGTCGACTGTTTTTGTTCCAGGTAGCCTTGGAGTTTGCAGAGGTGACACCACTACAGGCTGCCCTTGCTGGGAGGGTAAAGCTGCCTTGCACAAGGCCTGAGGACCTTCACTGACCTTGATTCCTCATGTAAGAGAAGCTCGTCTGACCGTGGGCATTAACCCAACACGTGCTTCCAGAGAGATCCCATAAACAACCCGTGCACTCCTCACCTCTCTGAGAAGGTGGGTGAGGATGGACAGTGACACAGCAGGGTTTTAAACATGGCCTGGTGGTTCTAACAGTGGAGAAGTTTGAGGCAACCAAAGCAAATCCTCATGTTGGCTTTCGTGTTGCGTTGAGAATAACTCACTTCTTCAAAAATTGTTGCTCTTTAAAAAAAAAAAATAATGAGGGTACCTTTGCTAATTAAAATGTTTTAAGAAATTTTGAATATCAATAAAGACTTTATTGAAGAGTGCTAGGTGATAGTTTCAGTTTACACAAGAGAAACAAACAAATTTTGTTATATTTGGATTAAAAATTGGGGGGGAGCACCAAGCACTTTTGACAAGAGTTGAAATATTACATGGGGAAGTGTTGATTATGTGGGAGTGCTGAATAAAAGCAAAGCAGACAATTTGGTCCCTTGGCCATCATTCCAGACAGGCAGCCTCCTTGAGTTGATGTCACCCCATGTGTCTCCAGCTATTTCAAAATTAAATTTTTCTGACAAGCCTTCTGCTGAATATTTCTCTCTTTGAATCTTCCTTTCCCATATCACATGGAAATGATCTCTTTTCACCTAGGGTGGGCATTCAGTTCTGAAATTCCTGCAGCTGGAATGCAGAAACTCATTCCCAAAACTGCTGTATGAATTCAGGCTGCTTCTAAACCCCCTGTCCCTACCTCCTAATAACAGGACTGTCTTGTTCTCCAAAAATTGTCGGTGCTATGTTGTTCTTTCGCTCTCCAACCTCATTCTTTTACCACTTGGGGAAGCAATCTTGATCTGTGTCATTGGCAGGTGACACTTTCCCCTCTCAAGATGGTTTGTCCAAAACCTTAGGTCTCACCAAGCCTAGGACAGCTAAAATTTGGGGGGGAAAAAGCCATAAAACCATGATTTTAAGACATCCTACAGTGACTGCATTGAAGTTGGTGCAGCCTCAGGAAGGTGCCAACATCATGTATTTCTGTGAGGATGGAGCTTGTTAGAGCATCTTGTGACTCTCTAGCAAGGCACTTGACTTCCTCCTGGGCATGGTTTCCCCTCTGCTGACCTTGGTGCTGCAGCTGTCACTCGTGGGCACAAATCCTTTGTTCCTCACCGAGGTTCCATCTGTGAGCTCTGCTCCAGGTGTTCCCAGCTGTGCTCTCTCTGCTCTCCTGCCAGACATTCCCACAGCAGCCTGGTCACCTTTCTTGCCAGGGCAGGACCAGCTGGGTAGTTGGGAATGAAAGCCTGGTTCTCCCTGGGTTAGTGTCAGCAAACACCATCATTTCTGGTCAGAGTAACTCTTGCAGGCAATGAAAGCCTGGTTCTCCCCGGGTTAATGTCAGCAAACACCATCATTTCTGGTCAGAGTAACTCTTGCAGGCAATGAAAGCCTGGTTCTCCCCAGGTTAGTGTCAGCAAACACCATCTTTTCTGGTCAGAGTAACTCTTGCAGGAAATGAAAGCCTGGTTCTCCAAACACCATCTTTTCTGGTCTGAGTAACTCTTGCAGGCAATGAAAGCCTGGTTCTCCGCGGGTTAATGTCAACAAACACCATCTTTTCTGGTCAGAGCATCTCATGCAGGCAACTTCAGTAGCCTTGGCATGGTCCTGGTAGGCATGGAAATTTCACATTCATGCCCTAAACCTCTGGGTTGTTTTAAAAGGCATTTCATGCAAAGCTTTCTGGTCTGTCAACCACAGTTTGCTATATCAAAAACTATCACCTTTTCCTCTGTCAGGCAGTCCTGATTTCCCTGTGGGTTTGGGGTAAAGACAACAGGATTTCCTTGTCTCAGCAGCTCCCCTCCTGCTTGTCCTTGAGTGCTCTAGGAGATTAACTGAGTGTAGTTTTGCT
This sequence comes from Pyrgilauda ruficollis, assembly GCF_017590135.1. Taxonomy (NCBI): domain Eukaryota; kingdom Metazoa; phylum Chordata; class Aves; order Passeriformes; family Passeridae; genus Pyrgilauda; species Pyrgilauda ruficollis. Next base: position 677,372 of record NW_024515876.1, on the reverse strand, counting down.
ATTTTCCCCACCAGGTAGGGGATTATTTTGAAATTATTTCAAAGGCATGTGGTTAGCCCAATGCAAATAAACCTAGCCTGCTTATTTCCCATGTGATCAGCAAAGGTGGATGATTTTGAGTAGGTTCATGCCCAGGGTCTTTCTGAGATGTTTTGGACTGCATGGCTGAACTTTCCTGGAATCTCTCAGGGACAGACAGTGCTAGGACCTGAGAGAATGGCTGGGGATTTGTCAGGGCAGGTTTTGGCTGGATATCAGGGAAAAGCTCTTTCCCCAGAGGGTGCTGGCACTGCCCAGGCTCCCCAGGGAATGGGCACAGCCCCGAGGCTGCCAGAGCTCCAGGAGCCTTTGGACACCCTGCCAGGGATGCTCAGGGTGGGGTTGTTGGGGGGCTGTGCAGGGCAGGAGCTGGGCTGGGAGATCCTTGGGGGTCCCTTCCAGCCCGGGGTATTCTGTGATTTCTGAGCTTTGCTATTGCTTTGTGCAGCTCTGTAGAAGTCACAAGGATGAATCTGGCCAGTGAAGCAGTTTGGAGCCAGATTTCAATGTCTGTCCCTGTGTGCAGGGAGGGTCAGAGCAGGGCCCAGGCTCTGCTCTGGGGGTCAGCAGTGGCACCAGAGGAATGAGCAGGAACTGATGCCTGCGGAGTTCCACCTGAACATGGAATCACAGGATCACAGGATCACAGAATCACAGAATCATGAGGTTGGAAGAGACCTCTAAGATCATCGAGCCCAACCTATGCCCTAACACCTCAACTCAGAATCTAGACTATAGCACAAGTGCCATGTCCAGTCTTTTTTTAAACAAATCCAGAGATGGTGATTCCACCACCTCCCTGGGAAGAGCATTCCGGTACTTTATTATCCTTTCAGTGAAAAATGTTTTCCTAATATCCAACCTATGCCTTCCCTGACACAGCTTGAGACTGTGTCCTCTGGTTCTGTCGGTGCCGCCCGGTGGAAGAGACCAACCCCACCTGACTACAACCTCCCTTCAGGAAGCTGTAGGGAGCAATAAGGTCACCTCTGAGCCTCCTCTTGTCCAGGCTAAACAACCCCAGCTCCTTCAAACCTTCCTCACAGAGCTTGTGTTCCCCTCACCAGCCTTGTTGCCTCCTCTGGACACGTTCAAGCATCTCAACATCCTTCCTAAACATGAGGAACTTCTGCCCTGGGCAGTGACCAAGCACTGTACAGGCTGCCCAGAGAGGGTCTGGAGTTTCCCTCACTGGGCATATTCCAGAACCATCAGGATGCAATCCCTTGCCCTGTGCTCTGGGTTGGCCCTGTTGGAGAAAGGAGGTGGGACCAGCACCCGCTGTGCTTTCCAGTCTGACCCATTCTGGGATCCTGTGATTTATATTGCCCTCTTTGTGCCTGCTAATGTCCCTGAAATCTCTGTGGGGTAATCCCTGACCTCCTGAGCCAGAGACTTGCCCACTTGCTTCATCCTGAGTCTAAAATTCTGTGCCTCACAGCTGGGATGTCCTCCTGGGATGTTTGCTAACTCCTCTTCCCCTGTAGTACCAGAGGTCTGAGGTAAGGACAGGGGGTCTCCCAGGAGCGACTTTCCCCTCTTCCTTTTAAAGCTTCTGAGTATTCTGGGACTCCCAGTAGAGCCAGCAGCTTGTTTTTCCCCTCTGGCTCTTTTAGGATCTCCTGTCCTGGTTGTGGCTTGGGAATCTGCTCTTCATTTCTTTTTTTGGGCTGTCATGGGGGGGATGGAGGAAACCAGGCTCCTCATGGCTGACACAGCTCAGCTCTCAGGGAAGGAGCGTTCCTTCAGAGGCTTCCCTCTAAACCTGTGTCCAATTCACCCAAGAGGTTGATCCTGTCGTTTTCCACACCTTCTTCTCCAAGCAGAGTCCCCTCGCTGAGGAGCTGAGGGCTGAGCAGCTCCATGGCTGCGTTTTGGCATGGAGGGCTGCCCCTGTGCCCTTGGAAATAGTGACATTGGTGGGAATTGATGGGATTAGGTGGGGGTAGGATCACCCACTGGTGAAAAGCAGCTGTGAAAAAAAACGCTGGTTGGTGTTCCCCCCTGCATGTGTGGAGTGCTGGGGTTGGGTTTCTGTATCTGAGAGGAAAATCAAAGAGGTGTGATGGACCTTCATCCGCCCGTGCACTGAGCCGTGGGCGCTGGCCCGGGCTCTGCAGAAGGCACCTCACCCTTTCCATGTCTCCAGAGTGTGCTGGGGTGGCTCCAGGAGGATACAGAGCAAACCCCCTGCTCAGCCCATGAATAAATCTGTAAAAACATTGAAAATAACATCATTTTTACCACTTAGGGACATAGAAGGAAAACGAGGTTTTTTTACACTGAGGGTGGGCAGGCCCTGGCACAGGGTGCCCAGAGCAGCTGTGGCTGCCCCTGGATCCCTGGAAGTGTCCAAGGCCAGGATGGACAAGGCCTGGACCATCCTGGGACAGTGGAAGGTGTCCCTGTCATGGCAGGGGATTGGACTGGAAGAGCTTTAAGGTCCCTTCCAACCCAAAACATTCTGTGATTTTGTGAGGTCATTCAGCTAAATGATAATGGAGGGGAAAAAAAAAAAAAGGAAATAGTGAAAATTCTTCTGAATTATGCAGTACCAATGGTCACTGCATGCACTAGGAACTTATGGGAATTATGCACACCAAAAAAACATGTAGAAAAGGGATCTGGGTCATGTTTGGTTTTTCTATTCTGATTATAGTCAACTGTTCTTGGAATTGAAATCACATTTTATGGGGAGAAAAATTTGTGGTAGCCCCAAGCCATGAAAATTCAGATTTCATTTTATTTTTTAAGAAAAGAAAGCACACAGCAAAAGTTGAAATGAAAAAGCTAATGAAACCCATATCCCACTGAGCACTTGCACTGAAACCTTATAAACATGAAAGAAAATATTCTTAAGTAAGCTAATGCTCCTTGAATAAGGAGAACTTTCTGTGATCCACTCTGGTAGGGCTTGAACCATGCTGTATTTCAGGCAGTAGGGAAAATAATGAGATTTTTATGTCAAATAATATTTTTCATACATTTTACTTAAAGCAATTCATTCCAGACTGATTTCTGAGTCACCACATCTGTTTTATTATATGCATCATTTTTATGCTGGGATGTATAGCTGTGTAGATGTACCTGTAAGGATTCAGGTTCCAAAATTTTTAGGGTATTGGATTGGTTTGTTTTGGGTTTTTTTGCACAGATAATATAACAGGCAGGGCCTTAGTTTCAAGCGGAAGGGTAAATATTTGAAGATTTCCCAGGAAATTTAATACACTGCTAGCTTAAAAAAACAAAACAAAACAAAACAAAACAAAACAAAACAAAACAAAACCAACAACAAAAAAAATCCCAAAAAACCCCAACAACAACAAAAAAAAAATCCAAAACAAAACAAAACCCCAAAAAACAAAACAAAACAAAAAACAAAAAGAAAAAGAAAAAGAATGAAACCTCAAAATGCAGACGGGCACTATCGATGTAATGTTATGGATGGGGGAAGTCATCAAACATCAGATAAGTGCTAGCTGGGAGAAATAACCTTTAGAATTCCTGTCAGCTGGGACCAAGTTCTGTGTCTGAGCTCCCCGTGGCCTTGAGGAGCTGCAGAGAGACGTACGTGTGGCAGAGAGCATCAAAACAGCCCGGCTCCGACGGCGGGGAAAGTAAATTAAAGGAACAGGTTTGATCATAAACCTCCTGGAAAATATGGGGATATTAAAGCCGGCTGGATAATTAGCATAATTACATCATAGCGAATGCAAAGGAGATCATCTTAAGGGATATTGTGTTGTGGGAGCTCGGCTCCGACTGGTAGTGCGTGTTGAACGACAGACTAATAGACTGCTCCAGGGAACAGAGCAGTAAAATCTTGTTATGAATTTGTTTATCAAGAATGCAGAGATGGGGAGGAACAGCGGTGGCAGTTAGTTGGCTGAATTATTGCTTTTTTAACCTTGCTTTCTGCTGATAGTCTCTTGTCAACACCTGGGCATCCTATTTACTTTAGGGGCAGGGGGAAGAACGGGAGCTGGCAGAGAGCCCTGGGGCCACGAGCACTCTGTGCCCCTGCAGAGCAGGAGACACTTTTTGTGGCTGTTTCTTTCTCTCCATCTCTCCTGATGCCTTTGCCACACTCTGCTTCTGGCTCTCCTGGTGCTTCAGGAACTGGATCTGGCTCCTGCACCACTCTTGATTTGTTTTCATAGAATCACAGAGATATTTGGGTTGGGGGGGAGTTAAAATTTCATCCAATGCCATCCCCTGCCATGGGCAGCGACAACTTCCATCATCCCAGGCTGCTCCAAGCCCCGTCCAGCCTGGCCTTGGGCACTGCCAGGGATCCAGGGGCAGCCACAGCTGCTCTGGGCACCCTGGGCCAGCTCCTCTTTTCACCAAGGTGGGAAGAGGAGTGCTTTACAACTTACAGGCAATCAAAATCAACTGGGAATATTTAAGATACTTTCTTCAGTGTCCTGTTTTCCTTCTCTGTGGGTTTTCTGAGTAACTTGAGAGTGTCCCCTGTGGGTTTTTGATTAGGCATAATTGTGCCTGTGCTGTTGTCAGTCCCCTTCCATGGCATCTTGAATCCACTCACCAATTTAGCTCATATTTAACAGAGGATTTATCTTGTCCAATCTTCCAGGGCCACCTCAAGGAAGATGCACACCTCTTACCCTTCCCCAGTGTGAGCTTGATGTTCCTCTTCTGTTTGGTCTGCCACTGCTGAGCCAGTAACTTCTGGGGGCTCAGCCTGGCATGGGGCATGTGCTCAGTGGGAAAACTCTCCCGGTGCCTTCCCCAGCTGTGGAAGGGGTTGAAATGCAATGGAAGATCTGGGAATAAATCACCAGGGATGGATGCTTGGAGGGATAACGATGCATTAGCCTGGGGGGTTATGGGTGACACTTCACATCCCACTGCAGCTAACACTGCATTGTGGCAGTGCCCTGGGCAGGATCAGGTTGGTCAGCTCCTCCGTCAGACTGCTGGAGTTTTTCTGCACAAGCATGTTCTCTCTGAATTTCAGTGCTGGGATCATACTCAGGGCTTTTGGCGCTGCTCCTGTGGCATGAAAAGTACTGATTTACTACTTTTAAATTGGCTACTGCTTTCTACAGGAGTGCAAAACAATTCCAAAATCCTTTACAAATGCTGAAGTTCCAAGCAATCTTTGCAATTCTACTCCACTCTGGTGAGGCCCCATCTGGAGTTCTGCATCCAGCTCTGGGCTCCTCAGAAAGCTCTGGAGCTGCTGGACCATGTCCAGAGGAGACCATGGAGCTTCTGCAAGGGCTGACCAGTCTGCTATGGAGACAGGCTGGGAGAACTGGGGGTGTGCTCCTGGAGAAGGGTCTGGGGACACCTTACTGCAGACTTCCAGTACCTAATGGGGTTTTGGAAGAATCTTGGACACAGATTTTTTAGCAGGGCCTGATGTGACAGAGCAAGGGGTGATATCTTTAAAGTGGAGGAGTGTCAGTTCAGAGTACATGTAAGGAAAAAGGTTTTCAATGCTGAGGGTGGGCAGGCCCTGGCACAGGCTGCCCAGAGCAGCTGTGGCTGCCCCATTCCTGAAAGTGCCCAAGGTGAGGCTGGATGAGGTTGGAGCAACCTGGGACAGTGGAAGGTGTCTCTGCATGGCAGGGGTTGGGACTCAATGAGCTGTAAGGTTCCTTCCAACCCAGACCATTCTTGGATTCTATTTCATGATTCTAAGTCATGTGGCACGCTGAGAAGAAGATGCACTTGTGATATCAGATAGGACCAGTCCTTGTCTGGGAAGCTTCTTGCTGCTTAGTGGCAAATTAAGATGTGCATTTCTTTTCTTTCTCTGCCAGCAGCTCCACTTCCAGTGCGTTTAGCACCAGAAGATCTTCCAAACACTCTGGTTCCGCGCTGAACATGAATCCTGCCTTGGTGTTTTCTTTGGCATCTTTGCTGGAGGCTGCCGGGTCCTGAAAAAAACACATGTGCAGGAAACCTTCTGGTGCTGGTGTAATGCCAAGGTGGGTGCTCGTGCTGAATCCTGACACTGCCTGAAGCCTTCCCTGCCCTGGGGTGGGTTTGCACGGGAGGTGCTGGGTGAGGGGAGCAGTAAATGATGCTGCTCTCCCGGGTGGGATGAGATCCAGACCGCAGACTTAAGAGAGCAGAACAACACCAACAACTAATTGTTGAGTCTTGGCAGCCTTCTGTGGTATCCAAACCCAGCTTGTTCCTGGGAGGGGGGAAAACATCAGGGATCTTTCCATGTCTTCAGGCTCCCGTGGCTTTGCCCGTGTGACCAAAGGCCAGGCAGTCAGCTGCCCGCGGGCGAGATGGTTAAACCCAGGGAAAACGCAATCCGATTTCGCAGCTTTTAGCTGAATAAAATGAAATATCCACCTGATGGCAGCAGAGAACGGGGAATGAGAGAGCCCGGACTGGGTGCACGGTCACCAGCGCCGCTGGCTGCTCCGCTCCCGAACTGCCTCGGGGGGTTCCCAAAACCTGGAGCGTGCTTTGGTGGATTCCCAAAACCTGGAGCGTGCTTTGGTGATGTGGCCTTTCCATGAGACATCCCACGTCCCCAGTCCCTGGGCGAGCTCACTCACATCATCTCTGTGCCCTTCTGGAGAGGAAAGGGCCCTGTGGGGTCCAGGCACCGCTTTTGGGGGCGGCAGGGCACGGTGAAGCGCCTGGCGTGGTTGGAGGGCGGTTTCTGCCCAGCAGCAGCATCTCCAAAATCCACATGCAGAGGCTGTGGTGGCACAGCTGCAGGCTGGCTGGCCACGGTGGCCCCTGCCAGTGGCGCTGGCCCTGGACAGTGTCCCTTCATCCCTTCTCCAGTGATCCTGGTGGTGCCAGAGGGAGCCGGAGAATGGGATGCGGGTGGAGCAGCAGGGAATTTGGGAGCTTCCCATGGGGTGTTCAGGCCAAAGAGCCCTCAAAGCAAAACTGGGGAGTTGTTTTAGAGGGGACAGAAGAACAGAAAAGCAGGACGAGGGTTGGTGCTAAAACATGTTTTGGGGAAAGGGGTGGGATCAGTGAGCAGGAACAGGCACCTTACTGCAGAGCACAAAGGGTTTTTTCTGGCCATGCCACCAGCATCTTTCCAGGATTTGCTGGAGCAAATGGGATGTGGGTCTTCCCATGTGCCACACAGTGTGGCAGCCATCTGTGGCACATTGTTCTGAAGATAACATTTTTTTTTCTCTTGACTTTAACTCTTGTTGAGAAATAATCCTAATCCTTGTGACTATTAACTTCTGTTCTGACAAACTGGGTCATGGGACAGGGACTTAAGAAAAGTTTTAGGGGAATGTCTTAAAGGAACACTTTTTTAGCAAAATAACTTCTTGTATTTGAAATATTTTCCATTTTGAATTAGATTCTGTTGCGAAAAAATATTCTTTTAAGTGCTCTATTTGAAAAAAAGTGCAAAGCCTCTCCTGCATCTTCCCTCCCCAGTCCCTGCTAGGATGTCCCCACCACTGCCATCAGCTCAGGTCACCAGCCAGGACCTGAGCTGGGCAGGAGAGAGGATCATTTGCTGCCATAAAAACGTGGTGCTGCTTCGTTCCAAAGCTGGTTTTGTTTCCAAAACCAGCCATTATTGTTATCCCAAAGGTAAATCCTATCCCTAATGCCTAGACTTTTGTTTCAATGTGTTTCAAGGGACAAAAGGAAAAAGAAAAAAAACAAACAACAAAACAAAACAAAAAACAACAACAACAAAAACAAAAAAAAAAAACCAACAAAAAACCCCAAAAAAACCAAAAAAAAAAAAAAAAAAAACAACAAAAAAAAAAAAAAAAAAAAACCAAAACAACAACAACAAAAAACCAAGGAACAAACCCACTATTTATTGGAAACTACTAGGAAAAATTTCTTCATGGAAGGGGTTGTCCAGGCCTGGCACAGCTGCCCAGGGAGTGGTGGAGTCCCCATCCCTGGAGGGATTTAAAAGCCATATGGATGTGGCACCTGGGGACGTGGGTCAGTGTTGGGCTGGGCAGTGCTGGGGGAATGCTTGGATTTGATGATCCTGGAGGGCTTTTCCAGCCTGAATAATTCTGTGGTTCTGTGCTGGCAGAGTAACACAGGTGTTGCATGAACCTGAAAAAGCAAACACAGAAGGTCACTGCTGCTGTTGTTAGCTTTGAGGAGCTGGCTGGTCTCTGTGTGATTACTGGCCCATTGGTGAGAATAATTGGAAAATAGTATTTATATCCACATGACCTTGCAGTGACCAAGAGCAACAGCACGTCATCGATTTGGTGTCGGGTGAAGACCAGTTGGGAACAGGCAGTGAGGAGAGGGAGGGCAGCCTTGTTTGAAGACCAAGGAAAGCTGAACAAGTTGATTTCAAAGATCATCTCATTTTGCATTCAAAGCAAACCTTTAGCTAGTAATATTAAATGCTAACAAAAGAGACTCTGGTCAGTTGTGGGTAATAAACTATTAATTGGAGCTTTGTCAGAAACGACTCTTGACCTTTGAGACAAGACAATGAGCAATTGGGGGTCCTTTGTTTCCATGCTCTTGACTCCAGCAGTGTCAAATGTTGGATACAGGTGAGTTATGTTGTTCTTCCCCTTTGGGAAAGGCGATGCCCGGTAATTTGAGGATATTCAGCAACTTAGAAACTAATTAGTTTAAAATTAAATTTTCCACTCTGCCAGGCCAAGCACAATGAGACAAGGCCTTAAGACACAAGAGAGAACTTTAGAAAGGAGTAAAGGGTGACTGGGCACATGGAAGATCCCAGCATGCCTTTCAGGCACATCCAACCACCCTAATTAGGTGGAACACAAAACTGTCCCCCAGCTCCTGCAGACCTGAGCTGCTGCCAGTGCCTGTGGGATCCCGGAGCCCTGAAAGCTGCCAGGGAGGGGGGAGGTCCCCCTGATGTCCCCAAATCTTCCCCATGCACCACTTGGACATGGGGTGGTCTCTGCCCACCTGTACCTTCAGCTGGTTTTCACTCTCCTCCCTTGTGCTGTGTGCACCAAACTGGGAGGATAAAATAAGCTCAGCTGCCCAAATGAAGACCATTAAAAAATTTAAACAAAATTGGTTAAATTAATTGTGGGCAGAAAAGATGGGTTTGCAAGGCACCTCTGTACCTGTTACACCCCACTGCTGATCTAGCTGAAATCTGAAGGGTGGAGACCCAAATCCCATCTCTTCCCTCACACTTGGATTTTCTTCACTGGGTCTCTTGCCCTCTTGCCCCCCCTTGGGTTAAAACTAATGCTCCCCATTCCCAAGGTCCTGGTACAGCCCCAGATTTCTGGGAGGGTGTTTGTGGGCTCCTTCCCACCCCGTGGTCATCCCAGGGCTGGGGACAGCTGCTCACCACAGGGCCAGGGCCACGTTTTCCCTTCCTGGCCAAACACTGAGGGGTGTGCTCAGTGTGCCCAGCTGGACACCAAGCTGGGATGGGGAAGGTGGGCTTTCCCCATGGGATGTTCTTCACTGTCTGGAACCTGTCCACTGCACCCAAACTCTGCAAGTAGTTTTAGGATTGGGCTTGGGAGTAAAGCCTGCTAGGTAGGAATCTCCTCTTGAGTGTCATCAGGGTGTAATTAATTTGGGTTGCTACTGGGAGGTGTTTTTTTTAAAAACAAAACACAGCAAAGCAAAACAAAACAACAACAACAACACCCCCAAAAACCAAAAAACAAAAACCCCCCAAAACCAAGTCCCAACAAAAAACAAAAAAAGCCACAAGCAAAAAGAACCCCCCCACAAAACCACCACTAAACAAAACAAAACAAAACAAACAAAACAAAAAAAAACCCACAAAAAAAACCCCAAAAAAACCCAAAAAAAAACCCAAAAAAAAAAAAAAAAAAAAAAAAAAACCAAAAAACAAAGAAACCACCACCAAAAACCAAACCAACAGAAAATCAACTAAAGCAAGAAGTTGTTTCTGAATGTCCTCAAGTTACTTTTTGAAATACAAACCCCAGGAAGGGTTATGTTAATAATGCTAAAATATTATATAATAAAATAATAATGCTTCTGTTCCCAAGCCCCCAGAAGCCCCAAGCCCCTACTCCAAGCCAGCCCTGCACCATCATCCTCTGATCTTGTGGTTAACATCACTGAACGCTGGAGAAACTGTAATTGTTCATAAGCAAAGTAGCACTTCCCAAAGTACAGTATTTGTTTAATGGATCGTTAAACCAATATAAATAATGCTGAAGCAAGCATGGAAGCAATGAGGATTTAAACGTAATTACACTGGGAAACTTGGAGTGTGACTGTCCGCTCTCACAGGCTGTGGTGGGGAAGGGAGGGACTAAACCAAGCTCAAGAGAGGTGTAACTCCCCAAAACACCCTTTTAGGTTTTTGCACTTCCTTTCCTCTTAAAGAGAAAATTCTGGGGACAGGCTCTGACCTTTTTACCTTGTTCCTGGAGTGATTTCCTCTCTAATGATTTCATCAAGATCAGTGAAATTTTTTATTTTTCCCCCCCCCCCCCCCCCCTCCCCGTGTGTAACTGGTTTTGTTATCTGGTTTCACATAAAAGCCCCAATTAAATATTCATTTTGCTTTGTTACATATGGCATTAAATTTTCATGAGCTGTATGTTCTCCTTGAATTTTGGGGGGCGGCAGGGACGAGAGGGGCGAAGTAACCCTCGTTCTCTTAAAGGCAGGGATGCACACGTGGTTTTTGCTTTAGTGACAGCGAGAGAACTGGGAAAAACAAAAGAAAAGAAGGAAAAAAAATCAACAGAAAAAGCCTTTTCTCAGGAAGAGCCAGCCTTAAACCCGCCAGCTTAAAGGAAAAAATTGCGGGGCAGGTGGAGTTTTGGTGTCCCTCTTTGCACTGCCGCTCGAGGTTGCGGCATCAAGGCTGATCCCGGGGAAAAAAAAGGATATTTGGGGACGGAGAAGGTGATTTTTCACTCTTATCCCCTTGCCCCCGTCTTTTTAAGTGTCTTTGAGGAAGTTTTGTGGGTCTGCAGCCCACAAAATCCTTCCTCTGTTCAGTCAGGGTGTGAACTGACATTCCTGGGAAGGATGCAGAGGGAAAGGGTTGGGATCAATGGTGGCTTGATCAGAGGATTAACAAAATTAGCAACAATTAAATCCTTACCCTCCTCTCTGATGAGGGGGGCAAAGATTTGGTTTTTTTTTTTTTTTTTTTTTTTTTTAGCCATGAAATTTAAATCATAATAGCAAAGAGAAAACTGCATTTTAAGTAAATTCTTTTGATATATCCCACAAAAATCCAATTAAATACTTTCTCCAGAATAATACTTGTTCTTAAGACACCTTAGATATTTTCTGTTTGGTTTCTTTTAATTTTTTTTTTTTAATTATGAGTTCAATGTCAAGGGTAAAGTGTAGTTTTGTTTAATTTTTTGACCAATTCTCTTTGGTCATTTCTTAAGCAGTGTCATGACTTTGTATGAAATTTCAGCACCCCTGTCTTTATCCTTAGAAAACAGTAATGCTTCCCATCTGTACTTTGAATTGTAAAGGGAAACAAAAATGGAAGAAATGAGGGAAAAGTATTATTCTCAATTTTTCTTCCTCTTCCCTTGCTTCAGGAGGCAGACGGGGGTGATGGGACTTGGAGAGCCAGGAAAAAGCTGTCGCTTTTTTTTCCTCCTACTACTCTCAAAATGAGACAAAATAACCAAGTCGTTCTCAAAATCTTGTAGTATGAATATTTTTTATGACTTTTAATAATAATACAGTGGGTTTTAACACAGGATACAGGGGAATTTCCGTGTCCTGCAGAAGGTGCTGGGATGAACTTGTGGGCCCCAGATCTCAATAAAAGGATAGAAATTATTATCCATAATAAAAAAGTTTCTAACTGGTGACATTTCTGCCGATTCTGGGTGTCACAATCATGCCTGACTGCTTGTTGTGAGCTTGAAGAGCTGCCTTGAGCAAGGAAACACATTTTTTTTTCCTATTTGAGGGTAAAACAGGTTCAAAGCATTTGCCCAGCAAACCAAATGTCCTTGGTGTTTCTGGGTGTGATCTGTACAACTGATATTATGTATTATAATTAAAAGATAAAATGCAATGTGATTTAAGTGAAATTTTATGTATTTGTGTCTGCCTTATATTATATATATATTCATATTTATTTAAGGACACATTTCTCCACACAATATCAGGGCTCGCGGAATAACTACTCAGCAAAACATTGACCAGAATATCAAATCCTCCGAATTATGTCCTACTTATGGGTTTCCAAAAGCGAGCTTTAGAATAAATTCCAGGGGATAAGTAGGATGGGAAATACCCAGGCTAATATGTGTACACGCATCGCGAGCGGCGCCGCTGCAGCGGCTCGAGCCGCGGAAGGCGGGAAGATAAATGAAATTCATAGTCAATACATCATTTCTTATCCCCCTCTTGGGGCAAAGGGTTCAGGTTTTGTTTGGTTTGGATTTTTCTCTTTTTTTGCCTGTGTTCATCTGTGGCTTCTTTGCAGCTATCCCTGAGTGTAAGAGCGGGAGCAGGGAGAGCTCGGGGTTCCTGGTGGGACCATCCCAACCTTCCCAGGGTCTTCAGGAAGATCCCTGACACTTGGGGATGTGCCCCTGGTGAGGCACCAGAAGTCCTGATTTTGGATAATGTCATGTATTTTTTTTTTTTAATCACCTTCAATTAATAGTGCCTTTCTTTGCTTTAAATAGCAAATTTTAAACCAAGCTTAGCACCAAAGAACCCATGGAGCATATTAGGGGTGAATGAAAGCTGGAGGAGAACACAAATCATTCCCATGTCAAAAGGTGAACAAATTCACTAACTAACATTTGTCAAATTACATAAAATCAAACAGATTTTTCTAGAAGCAAAATGCTCAAAAATTTAGAGGCAAAGCATCATTATAAGTAATCTAAATGGCATATTTAAATTTCTAAATAGTGTTTTGAACAGATCCAAAATTACTTGTGAAATGTGAAGCCCTTGTCACCATTGCCATCTTTGGAAAAAAAAATTAAGTGAAACAAGGAGGATCAAATTAAACAACCCTTTAAAATTATTTTTCTCATCTTTAAAAGAAAAACAAAACCACTTTGCTTACGGGTTTCACGTGCTGTTTTTCTCCCAGTTTTTTCAGGGGCTAGAAAAAAAGGGAGAACCTTTCAATTTGATCCCTAGCACAGTGGATGGTTGTCAGGGTTTTCAGGGAGGATAGGTGCTCTGGGCAGGATGGACATTGAGTGGCTCATCTCTCCACCAGCATCCAAGGCAAAGGGGCTTTTCTGCCCTGACTTTGTCTCCCTGCTAGTTTAAATATGGTTTTTTTTCATAGGTATCATAGATAGTTTTGGCATTCAAATTCTTGTCTCCTATCACATGCATCCAACCTGGCCTTGGGCACTGCCAGGGATCCAGGGGCAGCCACAGCAGCTCTGGGCACCCTGTGCCAGGGCCTGCCCACCCTGCCAGCCAGCAATTCCTGCCCAAGATCCCAAAATCTGTCCCTGCCCTCTGGCAGTGGCAGCCATTCCCCCTTGTCCCATTGCCACATGCCCTCATACAAAATCCCCTGTCTTTCTTGTAGGATGAGATGAAGGACTTCGGGAGAGCAAAATTTCCTCATGTATGCAACAACAGGGGAAAGCTGAAGCCATTTATATACTGCCCAGAATTACTTTTTCAAATTGTTACTCACCTATTGAATTGTTGCCCAGACAGGCTGTGGCTGCTCCTGGATCCCTGGAAATGTTCAAGGCTAGGCTGGATGGGGCTTGGAGCAACCTGGGATAGTGGAAGGTGTCTCTGCCCATGTCAGGGGACTAGAGGGACACATCTTGAAGTTCCCTTCCAGCCCAGCCATTCCAGGAGTCTGTGATCTTATCTTCTCACAAGTCTAAAGATGAGAAGAAGAAGGGACAAAAGACTACATTCAACCTGGGAAAAGCAAAAACCCCACAACTCCATTTCATTCTTGAAAAGTGTGCATGGGTTAGCCTTGAAAAAAGTCAATTGTCATATATCAAAAGAAAAAAAAAATATTTGTCATCCAGCAAAGTTTGCATAGCTAACCAAAATTTCTCAAAGTTACAAAGTCAAGGAAAGGCTTCTTGTTTAGAACAAAGCCTGAAAAGCATAAGTGTTGGCTACGTCTGTGCTCTGTATTCCCAGGGACTTTGTTTCTTTCCTAAGCATGGAGGTGAGGAGGCTGCTGCTCTGAACTGTGTAGTCTGGGAAGGGGATCATATGTAGGGATCTCCAGAAGCCAGATCTTAGTAAGAATTTGGGGAATAAACAGAAATACACAGGCTAATAATACCCACAGAGTTGGAAACTCTCTAAGAGTTTAACTAAAGCAAGTCAGCCAGAGATGAATTTTGAATTTTGAATTTTGATGGTTGCAAGTTTGATTGCTGCAGGTTGTCTCCATCTGGGAATTGCAGCTGAGATGCTGCCGTGGCCGGTGCTGCTGGAAGGACCAGGCCTGTCAGTGCTTTTGGTGGCCAAACAGACACTGAGCAGGGCTTTGCTGCTGGGTGGGGTAAATGAGCCCAGTGAGGTGGTCCTGGGACAGTGCTGGTGCCACAGGGTCAGATAAGGAGGGCTGTGCCTCCTGGGAAATCATGGAGTCATGGAATGGTTTGGCTCAGAAGGGAGTTTAAAGATTATTGTCATTCCAGCTCCCCTGCCATGGGCAGGGTCACCTTCACTAGCCCAAGCTGCTCCAAGCCACGTCCAGTCTGGCCTTGGACACTGCCAGGGATGAAGCAAATGAACATGTGGAATCTGTGGGTTTTTGGAGAAACGGACCAATTTGAGGTAAACATCACTGATTTTCCAGCCAGGAGCCAGTGGAACAATGACTAGCAAATAGTGCTGTGCGTGCAGGATTCTACTCTTGCAGGCCAAATTTGACTGAGCAGCAGTCAAATCCAGGTCAACTCTGCTTTCACCTTGAGGCTGACGAGGGAGTTTCTGGCAGAGTTCATTTTTCTGGTTCCTCCAAACCGTGTTTCCCCACATGGCAGTGCACCCCTCACTTGGGAAGAGCCATGACACCTTCTTTCCCTCAGGTGGCAGGCACCCCTCAGGGATGCCAGGTATAAGGAGCACCTGGAAAACCCCAATTCTGGAGGCTGATGAGCAATAACCCAAGGTGGGAAACATCCAGGGATGGTGAGCAATCCCTAAAAACCAGCATGGGCCACCTTTAAGTGTCTGACCCCACAGCAAGGCAAGGGCGCAGAACCTCTCCCCTCCAGCATGAAAACCAGACTGTGTCCCTGCAGGGTTTGGGGTGGAGGCTGGAAATCAAGCTGAGTTCCCTGGTCCGTGGCTCAGTGGCATGGAAACAGAAATGCCCCAGCAGGTTAAGAACTGGCTCTTCCACCTAAAGGATGGAAAGAAGGGGGAGAAAAAGCAAGAGAGAGAAAGAGCTGCTGCCATTGAATAATTGATGAGTTTCAGACCAATCAATGCGACAGCAGAGCAGGGCTAATTAAAGGTTTCTGAGGAATCCCTGTAGTAATTTACTTGAATGTAAGAAGTTCATATTCTCTCTCCCTTTTTTTCCCCTCCCTGTTCCCAGGAATTCCAGTTTTAGGCTTCGGCGGTCTCTAACCACCGCTCACTTTTCCCCTCCAGGGGGATGTTTGCTATGGAAATATGCAATTAATATTGCAGCGATCGTAATTGCTAATTATTAAAACAATGCTACCCCCTTTTTCATGGCCTACTTTCTTGCTCAAAATGATTTAAATAACAGGGAAAAGAAAAAAAAAAAAAAAAAAGAAGCAGAGACAAGGTGGCTGGGGCTCAGCTGAGCCAGGATTAAGTGCTGAGCATGGCTGGGTTTGGCTGTAATTTGGTGAATTCCCACATCTACCTGAAAACTCAGGGCAAGGTGATGCTGTCAGTGAGTGGCCCTTGCCATAACCTTGAGTCATGCTAAAAAACCACCACGCAATGCCAGAACAACCTAAACCCACTTCGTGGTGAGGGTATCTGGATGGTCTGCCCATGTTTCTGAAGCAGCTGTTGTGGTGCTGTCCTGGTGCTGCCATGAAATATTAATAGTCAGCAATGAGGAATTAACTGTCAGAGGTGTAGGCTGTCAAGGGAAAGGTGAATCAGGCAGGGAAGATGTGCTCAGTGCCAGGGACCTGGTCTGGGGAAAAGATGGAATTCCCTCCCACACCTGGCCAGGACTTGCCAACCCGCAAAAAAAACAAAAAAAACACACACACAAAAACCCAGCTTTTTAGGGTTGTCCAGATGTTGGGATCCTGGGGGAATGGAGCAGAGCACAGCCAGCTCAGGGTGTTTCCCACAGGACTTGAAACCCCAAGGTCAGGCTTTGAGGAAATGGTCTCAAGCTGTGCTAGGGCAGATTTAGGTTGGCTACCAGGAAATTTTTTTCACGAAAGGGGATCCCAAGTGCTGGCACAGCTGCCCAGGGCAGTGGTGGACTCTCCATCCCTGGAGGGATTTAAAAGCCATGTGGATGTGGCACCTGGGGACATGGGTCATTGGTGGCCTTCTGTGTGCTGGGGCAATGCTTGGATTTGATGACTGTAGAGGGCTTTCCCCACCTAAATGGTTACTGTCATTCTCTGATGGCCAAGAGATGAGATGCTGTGGGGCTGAGCTGCTCCCCATGCTCTGCATCCCAACCCTTTCCTAGCCCATTGCTTGAGCCACTGTCAGGAAACCGGACTCAGCTGGGGCGGGATGGAGGGAGCTCACAGGAGGCATCACAGGAGGAGGCTGCACGGATTTAGACCTGAGTGAGAGGCCACGTTGGGAGCTGCCAGCACCTGGAGCACTTGTGGAGCTCCTTGGAGCACGCCGTGGCACTGCTGCCATGGAGGGCAGGGCACTTAAACAACAAACTGCATTTAACAACAGCGTGAGGAAGAGCGCTGGGGTGGCTCCATCGCCGGCACCAACACGGAGGAGAAGGATGGAAACCCTGCTGCTGAGGGTGCTGGGGTTGTGTTCAACCACTCATGCACTTACAGCAGACTGCAGGGCTCCGGGGGGAGACCTGCTGGGGGTTTCTGGAAGCAATGTATGTGGAAATAAGGCTTTAAAAAGTCCCTCTGTTGAGGCTAGCGGCAGAGCTGTTTTCTCCCGCACATAAATGAAAGTAAAAAAATCTTCAGGGTTATAATAAAACATGAAAGGCTTATGTATAAGCTAGGAAGCAAGGCTTTGAATGGGTTCCTGGTGGTCTCAGGTGGTGAAAGGTGTAGCTATAATACAGCGAGCAATTAGAAACAGGTTTGCTATTAACTGGCTTACTTTGCTGGCTGCTTTGATGGAGCTGACCTTTCCCTCCCAGCCCCTCCTGGAGCAGGTGACAGGTTGGAGAGTGCCTGGCCCTCACCCCTCCCTGTTAAGTACAGGTTTTGGTCCCACGTATCATATCTTTTCCTGCCAGAGGGGTAGGCTTTGTTGTGTGTAGAGCTGATGGAGTGATGGCTGAGCCCTGGCGCTAATTGCAGCGTGCGGGCAGCGCAAACCTGTGGTGGGGAAGGCACAAGGAATGGGCTGAGCTCCCTGTTGCTCCTTCAAGAGCAAAAAAAAAAAAAAAAACCAACCCTGGTGAGTCTGAGATGTTTGAGGAACTTTTTTTCTCTCATTACATGGGGATGCTCCACCTCTGAAAATCCCAGACAGTGTTTTGTAGCACTGTCAAAGGTTCTTTAGTGATGTTACTGGCTGATGTGCCTGGAATTTCTCCTATTTATCCTAGGAGTGAATGGGGAGCTCTGTCAACAGACAAAAATTTTCCTGATTTGCTGAGTTTGGGGTTTTTTGTTTTTTTTTTTTTTTTTTTTTTTTTTTTTTTTTTTTTTTTTTTTTTTTTTTTTTTTTTTTTTTTTTTTGTTTTTTTTTTGGGTTTTTTTTTTTATTTTTTTATTTTTAAAGGACTTGAACTAAGTAACCTTTTTGTGCAGCTCACAAGGCTGCCTGGAAGTTACCTGATCTAGTTTCAAATCCACCACTAATCCTGCTGGGATTTGAACCAGTAATTTTAAAAAAAAATGCCTTCTGCTGCTTTTCCTAGGTGTGCTCTGCTTTCCACCACCAGGCACATTGTTGGGTGACCCGTGATGAAGAGGCAGAATGGGCAGGGGGTGGTTGGCTTCTGCAAAGGAAGAAAGAGAATTTCAGTTCCAGTGGGTGAGGAACAATTTTGGGCTGTGCATGGCAGAGGTGGAAGAGCTGGTGCTGTTACAGCTCCAGCCAGCGGTCTCCTGTCTCCATTTGGATGTCACCACCCTGAAGCTGCACTGTTCTCTCCACAATAAATGCCTGGTTCAGGGGACTGCCCATAGCAGGGGGTGGAATGAGATAAGTTTTAAGGTCCCTGCCAACCCAAACCATTCTAGGATTCTGTGAAATGGAAAACACAGGCACAGAAGCAACTGAGAGGAGTCACTCAAGGCTGTTGAAAAGTCAGGCAGAGTCTGCTACAGACCTTTTCTTAACTTTGTGCTAGTCAGAGCTTTAACCACCACATCTTCCAAATCTGCTCCCCTCACTCGGTACCGTCCTCATTTCCATCACACCAGTAACACCTCTCTTGGAGTTTTGGGGAAGATCCAGTGTTAATTATTTAAGAAAATTGGTGCTGCTGGTTCTTGCAGGCCTGATCACCCCTCTGAAATTCTGCCAAGACCCACAGCAGGCTCCCAGTGCCTTCCCAAGCTGAATGATTTCATCTTCACCCAGAGCTGGTGTAGATGAGCAGGTCAGACCCTAAATTCTGAGGGTCTTAGAGTCCATCACTGGGTTTTGGGAGGAAATCAAAAGATCCTTCTGTCCCACAGGTGTGGCCCCCAGGCTGATGGAACCATGCATGCCAGGATCCCACTCTGCTCCTGGATAGCAGCAGATAGTCAAACAAACTTAACCATCAATCCAGCAGAATTGTGGCAACAAGTTTGAGGATGTTTGTGCTCAAATTCACACTGTGGCGAGGCTGCTTGTTAATTAAAAGGCGAGGAGAAGCAAAACCGAAGCAAAACCAGAGGAGGTTTCACAGTCTCAAGCTGCGCCAAGGGAGATACAGGCTAGATTTAAGGAGGAAGTTTTTCACAGAAAGAGTGGTCAAATACTGGAATCATCTGCCCAGGGAAGTGGTGGAGTCACCATCCCTGGATGTGTTCAAAAAAAGACTGGATGTGGCACTTGGTGCCATGACCTAGTTGAGGTGTTAGAACATGGGTTGGACTCGATGATCTTAAAGGTCCCTTCCAACCTAGAAATTCTGTGATTCTGTGATTCTGCGAGGGGCGACTGCCCCCAAATGCCAGGTGGTTTTTATGGGGTTCACAGGGAGGAGAGACGAGGCCTTTCCGCTCGCCCAGGGATGGAGGGAGCGTCCCTGGAGGAGAGGAACTGGTTAAATCCGCGTCCTGGGAGCAGCAGCAGGATCCTGGGCGCGGGGGTGAAGGATTGGTGGGCTGTGTGGAAATGCCCACCAGCCCTCGGCGGCAGCGGCGGCGGGCGCGGCGCAGACGGGGGGACGCGGCTCCGGGAGGCACAGGGAGCGTTATTGATGCGCTCGCCTCGGGGAGGGAAGCGGATAATGGATGTGGGATGCTGGCCGTGCTTTGTCATCAAACGAGGGGCCTGAAAGATGGTGCGCTGGAATATTATCAGTCATTCCTTGATCAAGATGTAATGCTCTCGGGGTCCTTTTCTTTCTCTCTTTCTCCCCCACTGCAGTGGAGAATGCTTTTATTTCTCCCTCTTTGACCTTTTTGCTCCGCTGTTTGGGATGCTTGGATCCATTCTGCTTTTAACCAAGAGAGCACTACCCTCCCCTCTTCTCTTCCTCCCTTTCCCCAAGCCTGAAGATAGTGGTGTGAACTCGAGGAAATCATGTTTCCTGGTCTGTGTGGCTTCATCTCGAAAAAACCTCTTGCTTTCCATTCTCCCCCACCCCTCCATACTGTTAATAGATTATGTTTATGCAGACAAATACTTAAATTTTATTTCTACGGTACTATAGGTAAGAATAGTGCTTCCTAAACAAATAAAAAGGTCAGTCTCTGCTTTGGGATTGCCATAACACAGCAAGGGATGGCAAATAAGGGGTTTTATTGCATCTCACCTGTATTTAGGCAAATCAAACAATTTCATTTTTTACAACCCTGCGTAATGGCCTGATGCAACCAAATGAGACCTCTCTCCCGGGGAGTTTAAGCAGCATATTAGCTTTATCACTTGATGACCCATAAAATGGTTATGCACCCCTTAGTGATTACCTGACTTACTCAGCACAGCTTGGCAGGGAGGATATTTAAACATTTTTTGCATTATCGGTTTCACAATGTCATCGTTCTAGTTGTCAGCCTTCCAAAGGAGGTGGCTTTCCTTTACATCTTTGTATGGGGTATTAGGCCAAGAAAAAGGGTGTTGGGAAGAAAAAAATAAGGTTCCTCCATCTCTTGGAGGCAGAACTAGAATTTGGGACATCTTCTCTTCCCCTCATGTCACCTCTGACGGCATTTCATTGTGTGAGTAACTTTGTAGTTGTGACCCTCGCAGAGCTGATGGGCAGGATAAAAGGAGAAATATTTCCTCTCCCACAAAGTGGCAGCGATTTGGTGTGTGCTGCAGAGTGGTGCTAAGATGCACAAGAGAGCAGAGGTGGGAATAAATGCTGCACATCATCTCTGCAGGCTGCACGTGGCAGGAGAGCCCCGGGTCCTGGGCTGGTTTTCTGGGCTGCAGAGCTCTCCATCCACCTCTGCCTGCTGCAGACAGTTTTTGTTGTGTTTATCATCACCTCAATAATTATCTCACAGCACAAGGTGCCACAACAACATGCTCGTGTCCTTTGGCATCTTGACTAGGGTTCACTTGCAGAAATGCCACGTATGGGGCTGCTCCCAAGTAAAGGCTGTCTGCAACAGGAGCAGATGCTGAGCAAACCCTCATCAGCATCCTATTGAGTCACCTCTCACAAAAAATGAGAAATGTTCCTTTTCCACAGCTGACGAAGAAATGTGCAGTTAGAGAAACTCTCTGGGCTGGCATTAGCGGGAGCATTTCAAAGCATTTCAAACTTCTTCTCCACACCATCTCAGGTTGTTTCTCCTTCCTTGTGGAAGGAGACTCCCAAATAAACTCCCAAATGAAGGGTGCAAGTGATGACAGCAGCAGTGTTTGCTTGTAAATCCCCCACACTACACCTGGAAATGCAGGAAACAGTGGTGCAAAAAGAAGGTGCCCCAGAGCAGTTTATGAGAGAACAACAATAACCTTGGAGAAATGAGATCCAAAAACTGGGCCTTGGGACAAGAATTTTTAATGCTTTTGAGCCTCTCAGTTTTGGGGAGTTGCTTTGTGTGTAAACCAGGCTAGAGAAAAGATTTTGTTTTTTTCATTTTGTTGAAAACATCAAGGTTTCAGAATTCACATTTTGCTGAATTTAAATAAAAAGTAAAAATTGGATATAAGCAAATATTTTGGTACCGTTTAAGAAAAGCTCAGCTGATTGTTTAATTGAGAAAAACCCCCTAAATTTAAATTTAAATATGCTGAAGACCTTAAAAGAAGTATGACTTGAGATGAAATAAAGTTTATTGAAATGAGACATGTCAGTATTTTAAGGTGTCTTTCTATTTCATTATAAAAGAATTTTGTTGCAATCAGTGACAAATACTTTGTGATTACCAAAAGTGCTCTGCTCCTGGGAAATGTCTTCTAAGGATAAACTCATGGACCACTCTGCTTTTTAGGAAGGAACTTAGGAAGTTATTTACTCTTGCTTTGGGTTCTTATAGGTATTTTGTGGCCCAGAGTTCTCCCCCAAGTCTGACTCAGTCACCACACTTGCATGGACCACAACTGGGCTGCAGCCTGATGACTTCAACCTGCCAGCCCCTTCGAGGTGTTCTGGGTGGTCCTGAGGCAGCTGGATACTGGGTTTGGGAATTTCATTCCCATCTGCTTTGCAGTTTGGCTTTGTACAGCCTCTCTTGGTTGGAGGGTGCACTGAGGCTCACTGAGCTCCATCCAGCTGAGCTACACCGCCGGAGAGTGGATGAGATGTCTGAGCAGCAAGGCTACTCACAGCTCCTACAGCACGTTGCCAATGAGCCCAAATGCCAGCAAACACCACCAGACTTGTAGCTGAGCTCAAAATTGTACCATCTTTGGGCTGCAAAGGAGGCTAGTAGTGTAATTTCTGCTGTTGGCCTCACTCACAGTGTCTCTGCCTGAGGAACACCCAGGAATGATCTTCCAGTCTTTGTGGAAAATTTTGAGGTGACAAGGTGAGATATCTTATCTTAAATAATTCTGAAACAGCACAGGCCTCTCTATTCCTACTGATCCTGTCTCATCCATCACGTTGAGCCTCCACTGGTCTCTGTGGGAATGCAGTGAGCAGATATCACAAAGGGTTTGCGTGGTACTGTGATAGATCTTCTCTCCTGAAGAGCGCACACTGAGCACACCAGTAGTAGGATTTACTCCCAAGAGATAGACCCCAGGCCTTAGTTATAGACCACTGTCCTCTTCATTACCCTGTCACAGTTTCCTGCTCTGGTTTGATCTCTGATGGCTGTGCAGGGCTGAGTTCAGTAACCAGAGCAGGAGAATGCTTTGAGGTTCTGTCACCAGCCAGGTGGAGTCATCTCAGGCAAGCCTCTTGCTCCTGCATCACCAAAACCACATAGTCTCTTCAAACCTGTGGACACAGATGGGAGATTGTGGGATTTTTGAAGGGTTTTGACTCTTTGCTTGTGTCACATTAGCTTCCCTTTCAGCCCCTGGGTCTCAGCGGACTGGAGAGAGAAGGTGGAAAGGCTGCAGGATTTCACACAGGAGCAGTGAGAGAAGGTGTCACTTTGTGGTATCCATGGGGACATTGGGATTCTTCTGTCCATTGGAAAAATGTGCCTAGGGGCAGCTGTAGGAAAGGGACCTGTACTGAAAGGATTGTTGGCAAGTACATAATGGGAGTCCCATTTTGCTGGGAGGTGTCCTGCAGGTCAGAAGGAGGGGAGATATCAGCTGCTACTTCCATTTCTAGTGACTGGTTTCTCAAAACCCTCTCTGATGCACAAGGAAGTAATCTTTTTTCTAACTTTATTTGATGGACAGCTGGACCAGATTATCACTGTATGTTCCTTCCGAATGAATTATTCATGAGCTGTGGTGACAGAGTCACCACTACTGGAGATGATCCAGGAAGAATTGGACAGGGCACTTATTGTCTGGTTGACAAGGGGGTGATCAGTCAGAGGCTGAACTCAGTTATACTGAAGGTCTTTTCCAGCCTAAATGACTTTTAGATTTGACCCTACTTCTCATTTATTATCTGCTAAATTAAAGTTAAGCAAGCCCATCCAGCCATCCTAAATTTGCTTTCTCTGGAAAACCTTTAAAGGGGTGAAGACTGCTATCTGTGAGTCTCCAGCTGGAAAATAATCATGGACTGTGCTGAGCTGAAATGGGCCCATCAGGATCATTGAGTCCAGCTCCCATCCCTGTACAGACACCCCAACAATCCCCGTGCCTGAGAGTGTTGCCCAAATGCTCCTGGAGCTTTGGCAGCCTTGGGGCTGTGACCATTCCCTACAGAGGCAGATGGTGTTTACCCATTTCTAACTTGTTTACATAACCCACATTCTCTTCTCCTATGCACCAAAGGCTGAAGCTTCTTCCATTTATTGCCTTTTTCCATTTATAGCTGCTCCACCAGAAATTACTATCACCTCAGAAGTTCCTTACATCATTTTTTCATCCTGCTTTTGGATGTCAAACCAAGCAATGATCCAGGAATCCGAGATAAATGTGTCAGTTTAAGCAATTTTTTTTATTAGTCTTTGTATTACAACTTCATCCAAATGCTTCCTAAATCAGGACTCTGCTTTGGATTTGACAATTCTTTGATGATTTCTGAGACTTGGAGCAAATATTGCAGCTGGCTGCTGAGGGGCTCTGCTGTGGGGGCTAGTTTGTGGAAAAAAATTCCTAACTATTCTGGTCTATAAATCCTGAGACTAACATGGTGAGACTTTCATCAGTGATTTCACTCCCAGCATATTGGCATTTTAAGTTTTTGACAATCCCATTTAACCATCTGTATTGATTGCAGGTTTGGGTATATACAAAGGAGCCTTTTTCAGGGGGAATTTGAATTCCATTGGAGTAGAAGGAAAGCCCCAGATCACGTCAACACACTTTGATACTTAATTGGCAATCCTGGGATAGTGTAACTTCAATTAAAGTGAAGTCATCCCGCATACCTGCCTACTGACCTGAGTTCCTGCTTGAACATGACGAAGTTTGATAATGAGCAGGGAGAGCACACAGTGTAACAGCCCAAGGTAATGAGTGTCCCTAAGGCACGAGGTATCAAGTCTCCTCAAGGCACCCTTTCCTTTTGTGTTTCTTTTCATTTTTATTATTTCTTTCCCCCTGTAGTGGCTTTACCCACCTGTAATTGCAATAGAAGGAGGGAGCCAGGAGATATTTCTTTGCAGACGAGACAGTGGTTGTGTTATTATGGTGTATTATGTTACTTTCCATTAGACCAAAAACTTTTCATCTCTAACCCTAGGAGGTGACCTACAGTAAATACAGTGTCGTATTTAGCTTTTGTAAATAGCTTAGCTCTCATGAATGTTTTATAGTGGGGTAAATATCACATTCTCTCCACTTATTTACATCCGCACAGCATCACAGAAGACTTGTTGGTATTAAATATTAATTGTAAGCTTTAGTGAATCTATGCTTTTGTCAAGAGTGCACTGGGCCACACATCTTTTTTGGCCTCACACATTGAGAAACCGCATGATCTTCCGAAGAAAGAACTGGAAGTGCATTATCAGTGTTTTTAACCAAACTGGCCCCAACTTGATGGCTGCAGCTCCCGTTCCTTTCGCCCTGCAGCTGGGAGGAGGGAGAGAAGCCATGGGCAAAGATGTACCTGGCTGACCCAACTCCTTGCCCTCAGTCTCTGTATCTCTCTCACCTCAGGGAAAGTCCCTGTGGAAGGATTTTGGAGATTTATGGAGGTCAGAATGGATCAGCCAGTCTGGCTACCTCTGTATATCGGTCCGGTGACCTTCTGAACTGAGCCAAGAGCTTGTGTCTGCCTGAAGTATATCTTACTGGGAAGCAACCACATTTTTGGCTGGAAGACCTCAATCAGTGGTGAATCCATCATGTCCCCTGCTGCACTGCTATTACTTGATGTACTGTAATTAATTTTAGAATTACCAATGATTTCTAATGCCATGCTGCGGTTTTCCTGTTATTTTGCTTCTAGACATGAATTTCTGTTGCGCCTTTCTTGGTAGATTTGCAGATCTTGTCTTGTATCTTGTACTTTCCTCCTGGGAAGAGCGAGCTCTTGCTGTCCTGATTGAGGACAGTAATTCCTCTCACTCTGAGTATGCCTAATGCATGGAGCTCTTGCTCTCTGTCTGCTTCAAATTATCCACGGCACGTTTTTGTATCTCAGTCAGTTCTTGCATCTCATCTGATTTAGGGCTGGGGGATGTACTCCATACTCCAGGATCAGTCTCTCCCTTGTGCATAAAAGCTGCTTTTCCAGCACTGAGTCTTCCTCCAGAGTGACCATGACCCATTACAAGTTTTGCTTTCAAAGCTTTTTAACCCAACCCAGACTTTTCCATAGATACTTTTTTGAGAAACTGCTCCAGAGTGAGACCAACTTTTCAATATGAACAATACTCTGAGATGTGCTATTTTTACTGTCTATGAACACAGCTTATGTTTCCTCCTCAAACTTTGGAATGACTTTTCTCAGGTAATGATCATGGGTTATTGAAGACCCATGTGCTCTATACACCTAAATAAATTTACACCAAGGCATCATTTCAGACATGTAAGTAGGAACAGAGATGTCAGCATCTGGGTTATTGGTTGACTTCAGTAGCATTTCACCAACCAAACACTGATGGATTTCATGTTCACCCACATTGGTGTGCCTCTGTTTCTTCCCCCTGAGTCTCTGCTGAATTACACAAATGTGGGAGAGCAGAAAAGAAGAAAACTGGTTAAAGATCAGCAGAGGAGACAAGGGTCAATATCTTCGAGATATCGTTTTTTAAATATCCCTCCAGAATGTTTCATCTGCAGGATGAATTCTTTCTTCTTCCACCTGTTGCTGGTGCTGGTTGGGTCATTGTGTATGTTCTGGCTGGTATTGGAGAGGTGGTTACTTAGACATGGGTGGAAGACAGGGTAATGGAGTTTAACAGCATTGATTTTACATGGAAGGCTCATTCTGCACTTAAACCCCTCCTTTCCCAGTGAATGCCTTATTTAAATGGTTGGTACATAATTTTTTAATGAGATATTCCCTAATCCATCTGATCAAAGACTAGGAAAACTATGACTACACAAGAGGGACAAAAAAGCTTCTGGTTTTGTTAACTGACTGATATTCTGAATTGTTGAAAAAAAAAAAAAAAAAAAAAAGCCTTTTTTTTTGCCCTACCTGCCCCCAACCCATTAAAATGATTGCAGGAACCAGAGCAGTTGCTGTTACATGCTGGAGTTTGTCAAGTGACTCTTAGCCCAGAGTACCAGCCTCGTTATTTTTAACCAATGCTAATCAAGTTTTGAAGCATCCATTATGCCCTGGTCCAGGGGCAAACTAAACTACATTACAAAACACTTAAGCCCTGCAAAAAAATTTCCTGACCTCTGAAATCTCTTATGACCTAGTTGCAGCTTCACAATGTCTAGCACTAATCTCTCCATTAAAGCCTTTTCACCTATTTCCTAAACTGCTGTACAATGTATGTATTTAGACAAAAGCAGCAGCTTTCAGAGCCATTAAAGGCTCAAGCCAAAAGTAAAGATGATTTTCTTATGGCTGAGGATGTCTGACAGCCTCGGGGGGTTGGACAACACCATGTTCTTCAGCTGACCCTTATTTAAGACAACCTGTGAGTGTCAGGATTACGATGCTAAGATTACTGTGGTATTTAAATATTATGTTATTAGTCAAATACTGGCATGTATAAACCCAAGATAATTTGGGGGGGAGAGAGGATTGGAGAAGGGGGGAATTCACAGTCAAGGCTCAGATTTAAGCTGTTAGATTCAGCTCATAACTGAATCTTTAAAAATATGCTTTTCCCCACTAAACTGCTATTTATATTTACTGCAATTTAAGTAATTCCTCTCAAGTTTGGTGACCCTTCTCACTTTTAATTCACTGATTACCTTTCTAACGGAATCAAGTGTGTTGCATTGATGGGAGAGTGTGCTAAATCCTCCACTTCAGATGGAGGGAAGGAGAACCTGAAATCTATGTTACTTTCTACAATTTTTAAATTCCTGAAACTCTCAGAACTCTTACAAATAACAGTGAAGAGCAGACATGGCTTATCTCTCCTGAGGAAGAGCACACCTGTCAGCAGAGCAGAGGGTTTGTATTGCTGTCAATAAGTAGGAAGAAAACCAAATTAAGAGTCTCTTCTAGACTCACCTGGATCCTTCAGCCTTTCCACAGGTAGAGCAAGGACCCCTATGAAGTCAGAGGAGTTGCTTTCATTATTTTGTTTTTCCCCCATCAGGGGGGCAGAGAGATAGGTCCAGCTCCCAGCAGCCCAGTCACTGATGTCTGAGTGTGGATGGGATGATTTCCACCTTGACACAGGTATTGATCACCTGCTCTGCAAAACAACTTTGCAAGAAATCACGATCCCATTTGTTCTGCAGGTTCAAATGAAGCAAAGAGCCCGTGGGGAATGGGACCTGCTGTGTCTGCACCACCCAAACCCCACTGTACGCCTCATTTCTGTTCTTTTACTTTTGAAACCACCCGTAGGGGCGACCCTAGTTTAGATACATCATCTCTGGGGCTCTTGGACTCCTCCTCTGCAAAATAAGAATTCAGAGCCCCTCAAGACCTGATGCAAAAAGCAAGGACTGGAGCAAGTGGTATTGGAGCAGCAAATGGACAGAAATGAGTTTCCAGGGAAGCCACTGGCACTGCCTGCACTGCCTGAGGTTGTGCCACTCACCTTCCCCTATTCTCCCACTTTTTATTGGAGTTATTTTAGTTGTCATTCTTCACAGGGCTATGGTCTCAGGATCCAGTTAAGCAAAACCCGCATTATCCACACTACCTAACAGTGTGACATCTGTGAATGGCTTTCTAATTACTCAAATAAATCAGCATGATTGGAAATTCTTGAGATTTTATTGGGAAGGAAATTTATAGTAATTAAACCAAATTAATTTTGGATTTCTGTTAATCCAAAGAAGGTTTTGGAAGCTTTAGGTTAGACCTGTGTTTTCTCCCGCAAGTTATGTGGGTGAAAGAATGAGAAATTAATTGGTTTTGGACAATGAGATGATAATAATAGGAGAATCTTTCAAATGAGCTTGCTATACATCTTTCATCAATTGCAGAGTGTCTTTTCTGGCATCTAAAAATATCGTTCAGGGCTTTTACTAAAGATTCAAACAGACTGAAAGGAATCTTTTTTAATCAAAATAAAGAACCCTTTTTAATTACTCAGACTCCTTCACAGTTGGAGGTAATAATTGTCTTACGTTCTTAAGTAGTGCTGTTATTAGCCTGCCCTGGGGCTCTTCTATTTTCCAGAAGTTGGCATCGCTCTCTGTTGAATGGCAGGATAGAGCGTGCATCAGCTTAAATATCTCTGTGTCCTCGATGCTGGGAGTGATGCAGCTTGAACTCAGCCTCCCCCTTCAGTGCTGCCAGTCCCAAAATGCCTGCACACACCAGCAGGACCCAGTCCTAAACACCAAGGGTGGTAAACCCACGTTCTGCAGAAAATTATGTTTTTGAGTCCACCTGTAAGATCATCCTCTTTGTTTCTTCTTAACCTCTTTATAAATAATTTTTTGTTGGGGTTTTCTTTTGGTTTGGGGTGGGGAGGTTTGGCATATGAGTGCCAGTCAAGTGAACAAATACGTTTTCTGTCTGTTTTTTGCTCTGCGTTTTAAACCTTCCCTCCAAAATGGATGGAGGGGGAAGGGGAGCACGCAGGCAGGGCCATGTCCCTCCTCTGTAGCTGCACAGGTGGAGGTTTGCAGACTGTTCTGCAGGATTATCAGGATGGGAGTATATGTTTTTTGGGAGGAAAACAGGATTTATGGGACCAGGGGTTGCTGTTCTTCATGAAGACCTCCTCAATGCCCTCTAGAAAACCAGCTGTTAATAACTGACATAAAATTAACTGCTCTGGGTGTTGGACACCCTGAGAAAGGATTTTGAACATTTGTGCAGATTTTTGTGTCTTCTCCATGTTCTTGGCCATGGATACTGCTCTGGGTCTATTTACTTTTTGTCAAAACACTTTTCAAGTGGATACTTTTGTTGTCCTTTTTTTGTGGCTTCTTCCCATGCTGAGCAGCATTGTTTTCAATGGCCATTGATGTTAGTTGGAGCAGAATCAGCCAGAAAGCCTCTTGGCTTATCACACACAACAAAACACAGAATATAGGTGTAATACTGGTGGACTCAGATTCTGTCACTTCAGCAGCTGTCATCTTTTTATTCACCAGTACTCTTAATCAAGCACACTGTCCCTTTCCTCTGTAGGTATAAAGGGGAAACAAAACAAGGCTCATCCCAAACTGCTGAGAGAAGAGGCTGAACCAAGGCAGCCTGAGCCCCATGTTACCACTTTCACCCCACCAGATGTTCAGTTCAGCACATCCTGCCTGATTCAGCCTGTCTCCTTCACACCACCTTGAAATTACACAAAAATTTTGGTTGGAAGGAGCTCAGTGTGTTTAATTGCTGTGAGAGGGGAAGAACACAAGTCCAGAAAAATAAGTAATTCACCACACATAGCAAGACCCATCAATTATAAGGAAGTCTAAGGAGAGAGGAAAGAGAAAAGAAAGAAGGAAGAGCATGTGAATGCTCCCTCTGTGTCTGCAGAAACCATGTGTTTTGGCCCTGTTATTCAGCAAGGGGGTGTGGTAAAAAGTGACTAAATCAGCTGCCTCAGAGCATCTTCTGAAGCCACGGCGCCTGAGATGGGTTTGGTGGAGCACCAATACCTCCAAATTAACAATTGTTGGCTGCCTTTGATGGGGAGCTGGTTGCCCTGTCAGGATGAAATTGTGACGTTTCCATGTTTCACACCAAAAGCTGAGGAAAGCCTCGTTCCATAATAGTGGAAATAAGAAACTGGTTTGGACATTTTGGTTTGGGAGGCATCCTAAACTTGATGTACATCCAGGAGCTGGTGTAACTGCTGCATTGAAAACCCTTGGCACAGCCAGGCAAAAACCTTCCACTGAGGCAATGTTATGGGCTTGAAATGGTTTCAGTAAATCAAGGCAAGGTCTGGGTGAAAACACAGGGGACAAAGAGTTAAGCTGCTTTCATGTTCCAGGTACTTTCCACTAAAGAAGCCCCATATCAGAGTGCTGTGTCTTTCTGAATGTGAGTTGAGGCTGCTTTTGTGCTAATGCCTTTATATTGTGATTGTGAAAAGCTTTTTTTAAAGAGGAAGATAAATCTTACCCAAATCTGATAATCATTTTTTAAAATCTCTGCTCTGAGATTTATGTAGCTTCCCCCCCATGCCCTCCCTGACTAAAAAAAAAAAAAAAAAAAAAAAAAAAAAAAGAAAAAAAAAAAATAAAAAAAAAAAAAAAAACCCCTCTTCAAACA
>NW_024515876.1:632984-646742 GCF_017590135.1 Pyrgilauda ruficollis | reverse complement strand
AAAAAAAAAAAAAAAAAAAAAAAGGAAAAAAAGAAATTAAAAGGAAAAACAACAACCCTACTGCATCAAAGACAGAAATAATGGCTTGTAAGTACTTAAAAGCTTATGGATAGGAAACTTAAAAAACTGGTCGGATTCAAACCAAATCCTATCAGATTTTCTTGGTTCTCATAAACCTTTAATCAGCTCCCATGGGGCATTTTTACTAACCATAAAACATGTGATTAGAAGGCACATGAACTACTGGAATTATGACAGCGAGATGGGCTCTGACTTTAGTCCGACTTAGGGACGGCAGCGCAAGGAGCCGTGGCAGCGACCTGCCCCAGGAGGGACACACCACACTGCCACCTTGAGAAGCCACCCTGGTGACTGCACCCCCACCCACCGTGTCCCAGCCCTGGAAGGGGCTTTCAGAGCCCAGGCACCCTCCTGGATTGAGCCTGGTTGCTCTTTGAGGCGCTGGCAGCCTCCTGCTCTCAGTGGGCCACGGGAATGGGGTGACCCACAAAGGACAAGAGCACAGGGCTGGGATGATCCCCATGGCAGGATGGGAAATGTGGCACTTTTCCCAGCCCTTTCTATATGATGATATCTGGCTGGCAAGTGCAAAGTGGGACCCAGGGTGCCTGGTGGCATCCTGCCCCACCCAGGTCCAGCCTGTGAGCTTGACCCAGCCTCTTTCCATCTCAGGCTGTGGTTGGTTTAAAATACCAATTTTCTGGAGCATGAATTCCCTCATACCAAGCTAAGGCTTTGGAGTTGAGTGTAATTTAGTTGGGATCTCTGGGTGCTTTTGTTTGGTTTGTATCTGCAGGGGCACAATCACTGAGACAGAAAGGGTTTTGAATTTGAATCTTAGAATCACAGAATGGTTGTGGTTGAAAGGATCTTAAAGCTCATCGCATTCCAAACACTCTGCCGTGGGCAGGGATACCTTCTACTAGACCAAGTTACTCAAATTAGGCTGCAAATGGCTCCTTGGCCCCTTTATGGGGGAAGATAAATATTTTATTTGTGAAGGCCCCATGCATCTGTAGGATAGAAATATGCTGTAAACAGCATAGAAATCACCAGTACGGTAAATATAATTTGGTATGTCTCTGTGTTAGGTATTACTGATAAATGTAAGAATTTCTATTTCTGTCTTTCAAAAACAGTCTTATTTGGAAAAAAAAAATCAGTGTCCAGAGGTGAACAGGTCTTTTTAGGATATTGTAGGCAAAGTTGCATGTCCTGTCTTTTTACCCAGGTGAATATGCAAGGCTGGCATTTTAAAGGAGAAGTAGGTTTAGTATGTACAGACCTGAATATGGTCTGGTTGGGTAATTTCAGATTAGGGAAAACTGCTGATCTTTTAACTGACACCACTGCACATTAAGCATCACCCCACAAAGCACATTTATTCTTTGTATGTGGGTATGGTAAAGATTCCACTTTAAAAAAAAGAGCCAACATTATATCTCTGTTAGGATAAAAGCAAGCAACTTGAGTCTATTACTAAGACCTAACTTACCATAATCACTTGAGCACACCATGCAAAAGGAATTCCAGGAATCCTGGATATGTGACACTATTTTACTAAGCTGCTAGGGGACTGCATACATAACTTAGTTCATCTGCTCTGGTCTTCTCCAATTCTGCAGGAATTTTCTTGAGTGTACCTGGGAGGACTATATCAGTTTATGTTACACCAGCTACTGCACCACTCTTTGCTGTAAGACAAATTTGCAATTCCTGATGCTGTAATGTCTGCAGGAGGATTACTGTGTGTTAATGTGATTGGACTGCGTAGTGGCTGGAACAATATGGAAATGATGGAAGAGCCTGGTACTGTGAATTACAAAATACAGAGCCACTGGTACAAGTGAACTCCTGGTAAAACACCAAACTCTGCAAGTGTAATTCAGAGGAAAGGTGAAACTGGAAGCACAAGGTTCATACCCAGAATAAAGTTCAGCTTGAAATCCTCCCTGTATTGGCTTCTGGGAGTTTGTTTTGGCCAGATAGAAGGAGCATTGTGGCCATCAGCTGGGTCGTGTTGCCCTGAGTGGGGTTGGACACCCCATCCCTGGAAACATTTAAAATCAGGTGGATGGGGCCCTGGGAAACCTGGTCTAGTGGGAGGTGTCCCTGCACACTGCAGGGGGGCTGGAATTTAATGACCTTTAAGGTTCTCTTCCAACCCAAATCCATTCAATGATTCCATGAACAGGCAGAGTTTGGGAGGTGCTGGGACCCTTCCTGTCATGGGGCTCTTTAAAGACCTGGATCTGAGACTCTCTTGAGTGAAAGGTGGTACAGTAATTTAAAGAACAGCCCTCTGCTCTGGGCCACCCATTGTGCATGCCAAGAGACAGCAGGCTGGCCCTCACCAGCCCCTCACACCACGTGGGACATGAGACACGGGGACATCAATCCAAGCAGCTTTGATAGGCCTGGGGTCAATCCTCAGCCTTCCTTTTATTGTTTTTCCCCCGCTGTTTTTGCAGACATTTCTTTGCAGTCTGATCTCTCATCCCTGCACAGGAACCATCTGAGCAGGTAGAAGTGGCCGTTTGTTCACCATCCAGGTCACTGGAGAATATCCCACTCTCTGTTTGGGATGAGGGATTGCCTTCGACCTGACCTTGCTTTGGAGAGCTGCTTGGCCATGGTCCCAGCTATCCCGGCAGGGAAGAGTGGAGCTGCACTGCTGGCATCCTCTGTAGAGGTGCTGTGGCCAGGCTGGAGCATCAGCATGCCAGAAGTCTCCATGGATGTTTCGGGAAAAGTGCTGTGTCAGTGTGCCCTGCTATTCCCAGGAAAATCCATGGGATGCCCAGAAAATGCAGCCCAGCTCTACAGGAGCCTCCCAGGTATGAAACACGTCCTCCATCGGCACCCCAAAATAAAAGTGCTCACCCATTTTCTGGGAAATTGGGGCGAAAAAGACAAATTTCAATGTATTTCTGTGCAGCCACATGGCGATTGCTCACATGGAAATACTTGGGTCACTTGGACTGGAGTCTTCAACAGACAACGACTTTTAACAGGCAACATCTGACAGTACCAAAGCCCTTTGCAGCCCTGGGTGAAATTATGATAACAAGAGAAAAAAGCTATTACTGCCACCATGCTTTCATTATGCAAATGATATTAAGATAGGCTGTGCAGATCGCCTGTGGCTATGCTATAATCTCCATGCAGTGATTATAATGTGTCAAACTTAGTCATTTTGATTATGACATGTTAATTACATGCCATCCTCATGCAGACATGAATATTACTCGCAGTCAAACAAAACACAAATTGGGGGCATTGTTTTTTTGTTGTTGTTGTTGTTTCGTCTTTTTTTTTTTTTTCAGTTCTTGTTTTTGCTGGAAATTTTGATGATTAAATGGATTAAAAGATAAAGAGATATGCAACATTGTAAATTCATGAAACATTGGCCATTGGCTAGCTGGGTGGAGTGGGGGGTTTCTATCACAAAAAGACTCTGCAGCTTTATTATTGGGTTGTTGGGTTTTTTTTGTCCCAGCAGGGTTGGTATTACAAAAAAAATATATTTTATAAACTGTGGACCTGTGTGGGGTCAAAGAACAATTGAGTTTTTAACTCTCCAAGGGATTTAAAAGAGTGGAGATTGCCAGGGTACCCCCATTTCCACCACGATGCAGTGTCCATGGTCACCTTACTGTGGATGCTTCCCATGATCATCCTCAATTATCTCAATTTCAGAGGAATCTTTCTTTTTAATTAAATAATGTTCCAAAGTTTTCTGAGGACAAGCCCTTTTTTTTCCTCTGACAGATCCTGCTTAATCCTCCTTGAGGAAGAACACTTTTTTCCCCCTTATATTTTCCAGCAAAAAACACATTTTAAAATGTTGCTATTTTGAATGTAGCTCACTGTAAAAAAATAGTTTCAGGGGAGGTAGTTGAGTAAAATATTCCCCCATGATGAAATATGCCATTAAATATAGAAACAGATCAGATATCAGATCTTCCCACAGAGATTCCCCTGGATGAGGTATCTAGGTAAGAGGCTGAATAACTGAGACACCTCAGCACGCATGGAAGGGAAGAAAAAAAGAAAAGGCACCTCACAAGGGAACAGCACTTAACTAGACTTATAAATAGCCGGGATTGCAACTTGCCTGATTAATTTGGGGAAATAAACCTCGCTGAAAGCTTTTTGCAAATTCATCAGATTTCCTTACTTTAGCCCTTGCTAATGTTTAAAAATGAAATATTGACATCAAAGCTAAGGCTTTGGTTTTAGGTAATTAAATGCTTTAAGTTACTGGTTCATTCAAAGGGATCTCTCCTAGTACTATTTCCTCTGAGTTAAAAAAAAAAAAAAAGAAGGAAAAGAAAAAAAATATAGAAACCAAATAAAAATGTGCACAATAGACTATTTTTAGCTAAAATTTGTGTGATAGCCGGTGGGACAGAACTGAGAAGAGGGAACGAGGCAAAGGATATCCAAACATCAAGGGACAAGCTTAAAATTTAGAATTGCCTCACCCCAAAATCAAATTCCATCTAAATTCCTTAGAGAAAAGTAATAATAAAACGGGTTCTTTCTGGAGGGACCAACACCACTTGAGAGATCTGTCATGGGTGTGATGAGCACAGCAGGGCTGATCTTGATTTTGGAAGCATTTTGGAGCATCTGTGGTGTAGATTGTGATCAATTACTGTGATCAATAATTTTTAACTTCATTCCATAGTCACCATTTTGGCAGCTTCGAGGTGAATTGGCTCTTTAATTTTTTAAAAATGTAAAATAAATTTTAAATAAAATAAAAAGCATCCCCTAAACATTGTGCTTTTACAGAGGGACATTTCAAGGCAAGTTTTACACAGGTTCTGCCCAGAGGGAAATTAAACTCTACATGTAAATGGAGATTACACACAAAGGAATCTATTACTTTCAATATTTCTCAGCAGGAGGGTTCAGAGTTATTTAAATAAGTTTAGATATTAAACCTAAAGTAGCCATTAAAGGAATGTGGATTTGTTTGCCTAGTTTTTATAGAAATCTTTTTTCCTTTTCCAGCTGACTGAAAAATCCATTGCTTGCATGATGGTGAATATTTTTAATGCATAAAAAAAAATCAAAGGACTTTCAATATGACACTTCCTTTGAATTTTTAAGCACCAAATTACAGAATACTTATTATAGTAAAATGTCTTCTTTAGGAGAGATTAAACTGCAAACATTTTCTTTACTTTTTTTCCCTTTTTCCATCTATTCTTTAGAAGAGAGCTAATATAAACACTGACATTAAACCATATTGGCTATGTAAGGCACTTTGATTGTCATTGAGATTATTTTAAAAGTTATTTAGGTCCCCACGTTACATCTTTGCAACTGCATGGAAAATGTTTCACCATGTTTCTCTTTGCAATATTTCTTTGGGGATTCATAAATATTGATTGTACCGTAAAAAATTGATGGAATCTTGAAACAGACTGCAGTCTTGGTAGCTGGGGAATTTACTCAATTTTTCTCAATAGCTGCAGTCTATAAAAAGAGGAGATTTTGCAAATTGTTTCTCACCTTGTCTTTTTAGTATTTAATAGCTCTCAATTCTGCAGCCTCCTGAACCATGCACCGGGTGCATTTTCCATCAAAGCTGTATCAGGCCTATTCAAAGGGAATTAAAAGGCGAGGTGTGACCAAGGGGTTAAACTGCCTTCATGGCTGGCAAGCCTAACTTTCATTACTGGTGGCAGTGTAGAGCCATCCTACTGCTCCTTGTGCTAAAACTTTCCTTAAAAAAAAAAAAGAAAAAAAAATAAAAAAAGAATCCTTCAATATTAATGGGTGTGTGCAGAAGAAAAACAAAAAACCCAAACAAACAAACAAACACCTGCCCCCAACCAAATAAAAACACCATGACCAAAACCTTACAAGAATTTCTCTCAGTTAAAAACAAAAAAACAGACAAAAACCCCTAAAAAAATAGGCATTTCCCTGAATGCCAAGGAATCCCTCATCATCCTGCTATTAAGCATGGGATATTCTCCTTTTGATGTGGAAGAGTTTTAGCTCCATTCACCCAGGATTAGGCACAAAGAAGATGTCTTTGGTAAAGCCCTGGGATGGAACCTGTGCCTAAACCCCAACACCCATCATCCTGTCCCACTGTACCACATCCAGGCCACCTTTGCTGGATCTTCTTTGGCCAACACCTGGAATATTGTAGTAAATGCTGCAAAAGCAATCAGTTTATTTCCCTCTTAAGCCTCTGGTGGGACTTTCTGTGCTCCTCTCTGACCCATGGGCACTGTCATGCTTGGAGGCAGCAATGGCTTGTTCTTGGCTGGGTCCTGGCTGTGCTGGGTGATGGTGATTCCCTCTTCCCCAGCTGTAAATGCAGACTTCCCTTTGGATTATTTTGCTCTTCCTGGGAGAACATGGACAGCAGCACTGGGCAGGTAGGACTGTGCACAGGCAGCAGTCCCTTTGCTTTGCTCCTAGTTCAATTATTGGGCATCCCAGGAATAAACAGGAATAAAAGGGACAGGTCTCTGTGGCACTGCTGGGCTTTGCTTTCCTTCAGCCAGGCTGGAAGCGGCCATGAGACTTTTTGCAAGGTGATGCCTGGGTGTACTGCAGACATGTGTTTTGCTGGGAAGGTCTCCCTGGGGTCAGATTTTTCAAGGGTGACAAGAAATGGGCTCAGCTGCAGGATCAGGAGCTATCTTGTCCTCCTCTATCACTCCATTAGGTCAAACCTAAGATCAGTGTGAGATCTGGAGAACAGATCACCAAAGGCAGAGAAAAAAAAAAAAACTCCTGGTGAGTGGGCAAGAGTAGAGTAGAAATAACCAGCCCTTATGTTAGAAAAAATAACTTAGAGAAGCATTTTCTGTGCTGGAACTTCTGCCCTCCTATGTATGATTTGGTTCCTATATATCAGCTTATATATCATATATATCTCATATTCTTATGTCTCGTATTCTTATATATCATATGTAAGAAACCTCCAACTGCTACTTGGGGAAAACACTGCAGTTATTCAAGAAGATCAGAAGTGTCTCTTTTTTAAGTAGGCCTTGAGGTATCCACAGGAATGATCTGCAGTCTGTCCATCAGGAGTCCATCCAGGTGTCCACAACAAAGGTCCTCAAGAAGTCCGTCAGGGACATCTGGAGAAAACACTCTAATTATTGAAGAAGTCCAAAAAACTTCCTTTTTTTTTTCAGTAGTCCTCCAGATGTCCAGAAAGTAAGATCCACAAGGTGTACGTGACGAGACCATCCAAGTGTCCAGAAGAGATTATCCCAAAGACCAATGGATTTCCATGTACCTGGATTCCACCCCACTGCTACCTACTGCCTCAGACTTTGAGCCAGTGCAACAAAATAAACATTTCCCATCTGACAACAGATGATTTCCCTCTTGGCTTTAAAACCCACTGGCCTCAATTAGCAAGTCCCAAAGAGATTTTGATAAGCTTGAGCCAGGACATGTTCGGTAAAGAAAGTGGCCCTGCTAAATGGGTTTCTGCTCCTGGGGGCTCTTTGCTGCTGCTTTTGGCGTGTAACAGCCTCTTGCATTAACATTAATGGGGGCTCAGTGTGCACAGGAGCTGCAGAAAAAGCCTGCATCAAAGCTGGGCGTGTTGCAGTAATGGGCCGTGAGGCCTGGTTTGCATGCTCTGGACTTTAAGGTTAATTTCTCCCAAACTGGAGCAGGGAGCCCAAACAGCTCAGATGAGCTGCTGTTGGCTTCAGCGTGAGTGGGGTTTGCAGTGGGACTCTAATTATGAGGTCAGGTGTGGCCAGCAAGGGCTCACCTGCGCACAGGTGGACTGAACATGTCCCCATTTGGGGCCTCCCCATCTCCTGCTCCTCTCCTGCTGGCCTGGGACATGATGCACAGTCTCTTTGCAAAGCCATAAACGGAACCCCAGGACGGTTTGGATGGGAAGGGACCTTAAACCCCATTGAATTCCAAGCCCCTGTGCCATGGGCAGGGTCACCTTCTGCTGGATCAGGCTGGTCACAGTCCCTGAGCAAGACACAGCAACGTCTTCACAGCAGCTTCTGACATTAAATCTGCTCAGGCTTTGCTGCTTTAGAACAGCAAAGGTAGTGGAAAGTCTGAAATTTAGGGCTAGGGGTTTAATATAATCAAGAAGTGAAGGTGCAGTGTTAGTGAAGGAAGGTGGGACAAGAGGGAGGGGATGTTACTGCGGGGGTGTGTAACCCCTCTGTTTGACCTCAAGGTTTAACAAGGTGTTCATCCATCCTTGAGCCATGGATTTGGCTGTGTCAGGGCATCAGGGGTGGACAGGCAGAGTCCCAAGTCCCAACTAGCCCAGGCAGGCAGGGGATAGCCCGTTGATGGGCTGGTGACTGTCTGCTGAGCCTGCAAAACCCCAAGCAGAAGGACCAGAGCCTGAAAATGAGGCTCTCCATGAACCATCACAGCAGAGAGTGAGCAAGAGCAGCTCCTCGACTCCAAACCTGGCAGCAACCAACTTTCCCAGAACAGGTTCTTTATCAGCAAACAGCAGCAGCAATGACCAGAACAAATGCCACCCCAAAAACATTCACATCTAATAAGAAATGGAGAAGATGATACCCCAAAAAGATGCAGAACATGGATACATGAGGTACCAAAGAACTGGGAACAGGCTACCTATGGTGACCTTAAAGACCCAACTCAAACTCCAGGAGAAATTGCTAAAATGCTTTATTATCTTTTAACTCTTGTTTTCCTTACATAAACATTTGCTGAGATTATTTATATTTCATACTATATTATTATTTTACATATGATATTGCCATTTGTATACATTATCAATATTTGGATGAGAAGACCTAGCCTCAAGCTGTGCTAGGGGAGGTTCAGGCTGAACATCAGAAGGAATTTCTTCACAGAAAATATGATTACACATGGAAAGAGGCTGCCAGGAAAGTGGGGGTGTCCCCACCCCCAGAGGTGTCCAAGGAATGGCTGGACAGGCCACTGGAGGTGGCACTCAGTGCTCTGGTGACAAGGTGGGGATTGGCATACAAAAGTTGTGCTGCCAAAACTACTGCAAGGTGATGGGAATCACAAGAAGGTTGCGGCTGTGTGGCAGCTCACCTTAATGGAGCAAAGGGAAAAAAAAGGAAAAGACTTTGAATATGGGCATTAGAGGAGGAAAATATGAATTGCAGCCTCTACAGGAATCTCCCTCAGATACAGATTAAACATGTTGACCCTGGGGAATAGAATGATTCCAGCAACTCATGGAGGCACAAATGCAAGATGAGTCAGGAAGAGCAGGCATGATGGTCCCCAAGGAGAACCCAAACTCATTGCTCCAGCCTTCCCATCCAGACTCAAGCCTCCTTCCAAGCTCTGGTAAAACCCCAGTAATCACTTCCTTCTCCACCCTCTCTTCTGCCAGGATTGGAGCAGAGATGCTGTTTTTGCATGGCACAGCATCGTGCTTGGATCTCCACTTTTGTGGTGGTAGGCACAAGCAAGATCTCTTCCTCCCTTGTACCCACCCCCCTCTCAAGCTCAGTGATGAGGGCAATCCTCAGCATTTAACATTATGCTAATCCTTGCCTCACTTGGAACTTGGCCAGTTCATTTTCATGCTACAGTGCTCATTTCCAGCTTCTAACATAGTTTTAAAGTTGCATTAAATAAAGAATGGATGTAAAAATCAAATTAATTACTGGACACTCCATGCTACTTAATTTTAAAGCTCCCATTCCACCAGTATTTCTTGTAATCACAACAAGCTGTGGAGTGCCAGGATGGCCGTATTGCTCTTAAATATGTTGATTAGAGAAAAAAAATGAAATGGAGATAAGTGTTGGAGCATTGATTTGCAATATCGTTTGCAGCTCTTATTTTCACTTTGCAGTTTGCAGCTGAGGGAGCTGGGAAGGGGCTGAGCCTGGAGAAAAGGAGGCTCAGGGGGGACCTTGTGGCTCTGCACAGCTCCTGACAGGAGGGGACAGCCAGGGGGGTCAGGCTGTGCTCCCAGGGAACAGGGACAGGAGGAGAGGGAACAGCCTCAGGCTGGGCCAGGGCAGGATCAGGGTGGATATTGGGGAAAATTCCTTCATGGAAAGGGCTGTCCAGCCCTGGCACAGCTGCCCAGGGTAGTGCTGAGTCCCCATGCCTGCAGGGATTTAAAAGCCATGTGGATGTGGCCTTGGCTGTGCTGGGGAATGGTTTGACTTGATGGAATTAGATGACTTTTCTGATCTTAATGGTTCTGTGATTCCATGATATCGTTGTTAGGAGACAAAGCAAAATCATCTTGGATGGTAGGTCCTAGGATTCAAAACACACTCTATGTAAAACTGAGAGTTTCTCTGACAGATAAATTGGGATGAATTGTAGCACTCAAGCTCCTTCAGACAGACAGGGGCTCTGGCATATTTTTTTCAAGAACTTGTGTTTTAAAATTATTTTTTATTTTCTACGCTGCATGCTTAATCATTACAAAATTCTAGTAGTGTGTCTTTAAAGCTAGGCAGAGGGTCAGAATTTGCCGAAATTTAGGTTTGTTTTATTAGATATGTAACTTTCAAGGATAAGTGCTTGTTTGTGTTGGGTAAAGAGCCATAGATAATGTTGCTTGCCAAGTCATAGCCTTTTTTGTTTCCATTTAGCTCTGCTCTATAGCTAAATCTGGACATCAGTAGAACACCTTGGTTTTTGCATTTTCTATTTGAGTTACTTTAATCCTTGCACTCCTATATGGCTTTTTTTTTTTAATTGCTGGTTTTGTGCTGAGCATCTTTCTGCAGACCCTCCTGCCCACAGAGGTACAGCCACAGAAGGTTTGTCCTTCTGCAAATAGTGTTTTTCTGTTCCATGGGCTTTTCACACTTTTCTGGGGTGTGCAGGGACTGACTCTGCATCTGGACTCTTCTGTAAATAAAAAGCAGTTTGGTAATCCCAAAATATGCTCTCTTACAAGCGCCAAACAGGGAGAGGATGCTTCAGTATTTCAAAGGAACCTGAGAGCAGAGCATTGAACCAGGGTCTTTGAAACTAATGCAAGCTTATTTTTATCATTATGCTGCTATTTTATCACTTGTTAAAATGTATTTTTTAATTTATTTTCCTTGCAAGAAGGGGTAGTATCTAGAATTCAGATTCTGATGGTTAAAAAGCACGAAGCAATGGCACTGAAGGGGTTACACCTGCACAGCCATTCTTCATGGTGCAACTTCTTCCAGGACCCACACAAAAACTTATTAAGCGGCTGCCTGTCACCTCTCCTTAATAAATAAGAATCTCTTTTCAGCCTCTTTGTCTCCTTCACCTCTGGGGCCGGCGTCCTGTAAACACACTGCCAATTAAACCTCACGTCTAGCAAGGCCACAACTAATGAAAAGCAATAGAGAATTCACTGCCTTTTAATGAGGAAAACATTGCTTTTTACAGGGAACAATTTATTGGGCCAATTCCCCCCGTCCATCACCCTGGGGAACTGCTGCCTTTTTTACCCCCTGTTTGTTACTTTGTCAAGCGCGTGTAAAATTGCACGCTGAACACAGAGGTGAAGGCTCTGACTCAATTTATGGTGTGACATCTCTGATCTTGCTCCCTGGATCAGTAAGCGATGCTGGCAATGATATGCATGGAAATTAATTACTGTGCCCGGCAGCGGTACAGCAGGCCCCTGCCGTTGATAATGGATCAGTTTGCAGGAGTTTGTTGGAGGGGCGGCCGCCTCTGCCTGCTGCTGTTTGCTGTCACAGCAAATGTCAGCCCAGTGCAAACCACCACAACATCGCCACGGCCCTGGGAGGGGAGAGGGGCTGCAGGGGGTGCCACTGGAAAAGGCAAGCCAGATTAAAAAGCAAAAGAAAAAAAAAGAGAAAAAAAAAAAGAGCACAGTGATTTTACACCTATTTTCAGTGATTTTACGCCTATTTTTTTTTTTTTTCCCTAAGAGCGAAGAGGAGGCGTTATGTAAGAGCACCAAAATGTTGGAGCAAGGGGAAACTTCTACTGAGTTTCCTAAGGGGTCAAGCTACTGTTATAGTTATATATATATTAAATGTATTAATTATATATATTAAATTATAGTTATATATATTAAATGGGGAAAAAAAACAGATGGATGGAGAGGCTGAATTAAATATAAATATATTGGGAATAAATTCTGGATAAAAACCTACAGGTCATGTCACCCGTGGTTATAATATGTGTTAGCTCTATTAGCTTTACAGCCCTTTTTGCTAGGATTTGCAGTTTAAAATGCATCCATAGAATCACATATTCATGGCACGGTTTGGGTGAGGAAAAACTGCAAATATCACAATGTTCCAATCTAATATTTTGGCTGCTCTATTTTGTCTCCTCTTCCTGACCAGACCACTGTTTTTTTGCAGGTGGATGTGCAGGTTTTTCTTGGCCTGGCTCACCCACAGCTCAGGGCATGGAGGGACACTCAGTGCACCTGGGGGATGACCAAGATGTGTCATCCTGCTGAGCTGTTCTGGGGAAAACGAGATAATTGCTCCAGAGCAGTTGTAGGAAACCCTTCCTCACTGAGCTGTAGGGCAGTGTGGTCCATGAGCATCCTTGAATCCCTTCCCAAGTCACTCCTCCACGGAAGGAGTGGTGAAGCCAGCTGAGATGAAAGGAGGGATGGTGGGTAGGGAAAGGCACCAACCCCCAGTGCTGGCCCCTAACACCTCCCCTGGCACTGCCATCTTCCTCACCTCTCTTATTTTGGCAGTGGAAAAGAGGTGCTGGTCACTTCCATGTCCTTCTGGAAAGAGCACTTGGACACACACTGGGGTTAGGAGGACAAAAGGAAAGTGAACTCTGCAAGAACTGTCACTGCATGCCTTCATAAAATCTTCCTGGCAAGGCATTTCTGTTTGTTATTTGATACTTTTTATCATAGTATTTTTTAACACTTTGGTGTATCTAGTGGGAGATACCCTTTTTTGCTTGGTCCTCAGACTGTTCACATAGTCAGGGACTTAATTTAAAATTTCCTTTATTTCTCACCATTTACTTCATGGTTTCGTACACTTTTAGGCCCAAAAGTGCTCTGTGTTTTTCTGGGGAAGAATGAGACATGATGCCCAGCTAAAACCCCAGCACCAGGGTACCAAGGCAAAGGGGAATGATGGCACATTTGTTCAAACACAGCAGAATTCACCACAAAAGTAATTATCCCAAAAAAAAATGAAGGACTCCACCTCCAATTGGTAGCTTTGAGGTCCCTATTCCCAACCCAGTCACAGTACATGCTTTTTAAAAAAATAAATATTTCCTGTTTATGCCACTGGTTTTATGTTCACCTGTGTCAAAGCAGCCATACAAGTCTCTAATGGCAAGAAGGACCCCTTAAAATTATATTTGTAAAAAAGTGAGAACGCAAAAGAAATGTGTAATAACAAATATCAGGGAAAAAAGAGGCAGATGGAGAGGAAACAGGGATACCCATTAGCTGGTTTTGATGCCTTGGGTGATGGCAGTGCTTGTTGACTCCACATCCCCACAGCTCTCATGCTGTCACCCTCCACCCTCTGCCACTTTGCTTTTGGATGGGGAATATTTCAGAAAATAGCAGGTGATTCAAAGAAGAAATACATTTGGACCTACCTGGGCATCTTCTCTGACACAGTTTGCATAAACATCGAAAGTCTGGTTCTTCCTATTTACCCTGACATTGAAATCTAGAAATTGCCTGAAATGCATAAAAAGCCCAAGATTATTTCAAAGCTCTGGAAAAAAAAAAAAAAAAAAAAAAAAAAAAAAAAAAAAGAGGGGTTGAAA